>NC_064626.1:401182965-401430465 GCF_023864275.1 Schistocerca cancellata
GGCTATAAACGAGTACATGCTCCAAAATTGTTTTTATTGCAACCTTGCTTACTAAAACGAAGCTCATTTGTCTGGTTCTTAATAAAGTGGCACGAACAACTGAAAAATAAACCAAAGCTGCGAAAAAATTTGTAGGGTGGCAAGGATCTCTTTGAGGATTGACGAAACTTGGATTCAAAGTCACAAAATACCAAGATTATTTGAAATATAATAATAAGGTTGGTAGCATGGAAGATTCGATTATCCAACAACAGATACAGTTATTTAAGTTTCGTTTAAAAGATCGAAGAAGAAGAGTATGGTTAGACTTACCCATAGTTTTCTCCGATTTCAAATAACGCGATCGTATAGTGGAGCGTGAATAGTTCTCTAGTCTGAGTGCATGAGATAAAAGTCACACTTAAGGATCAAAATTTGATGTGACAAAACTAGGGTGGAAATCGGCAGTACCTGTACACTTTGTGGTCACCCGAGTCGTTTTAGTGATAGTTGTTTAAGCATAAACAATGAGGCAAGACCATGAAGCTACAACGAAATGTGAGACTTGCATCGTATGGACTCGAAAAACATTTCCGTGTGATGTGTGCAATCTAATACTAAAAAAATTTCACGAGCATCAGTATTCCGAATTTGGACAAAACGAAATAGAGAAAAATTATGGGACACTGAGTCGCTCAAATGTTGACTACTGAACAGTAGGCAGAAATGACGACATTGGAAACTTACTGAAACTAAGTTTCTACGCTTAAGGTCAAGCATTCTTCCATCGAAGTATTAACCAAACGCGGTTTAAAGTCTTTAACATGGACCTGAAATCACAATTCAGCGTTCCAAAATATTTCAACAAGTTCGATCGAGAGTCTGACAAATGATGATATTCGCCTACGTTTAGTAAAGAATGATGGTGAAAGCATCAGAAGTGGAGCAAATGCCACAGCAATTTGTTCAAAAGTTACGCAACAAAATACGTCATTTGTTCTATATTCTCATGTCAACAGGTCCCCACACACCAGAGAAATGATTGCTACAAGAATACCGTTGGGAAGTATTAAAACCAGCTGCTGTAATTGCCTAAACATATCAACATATGGGGTGTCTTGGAGCGAAGAGAAATGCAGTACATTCAAGAAACTTAAACAGATGTTACAATATAAATAGACATATTGTTATTTAAAAATTCTGTTTGTTACACTATGTGATTAAAAGTATCCCGACACCTAGCTGAAAATGACTTACAAGTTCGAGGGGCGCTTCATCGGTAATGCTGGAATTCCATATTGAGCTGGTCCACCCTTAGCCTTGATGTTCAATCAGGTACTGGATGGTTCCTTGGGGAATGGCTGCCCATTCTTCACGGAGTGCTGCACTGAGGAGAGGTATCGATGTCGGTCAGTGAAGTCTGGCACGAAATCGGCGTTCCAAAACATCCCAGAGGTCTTCTATAGGATTCAAACCAGGACTCTGTGCAGGCCAGTGCATTACAGGGATGTCATTGTCGTGTAACCACTGCGCCACAGGACGTGCATTATGAACAGGTACTCAAACGTGTTGTGAAGATGCAATTGCCATCCCCGGATTACTCTTAAACAGTGGGAAGCAAGAAGGTGCTTAAAACATCAATGTAGGCCTGTGCTGTGACAGTGCCACGCGAAACAACAAGGGATGCAAGCTCCCGCCATGAATAACACGACCACACCATAACACCACCGCCTCCGAATTTTACTGTTGGCACTACACACACTGGTAGATGAAGTTCACCGGGCATTCGCCATACCCACAACCTGCCATCGGATCGCCATGTTGTGTGCTGTTATCCGCCACTCCACACAACGTTTTTTCAGTGGTCAATCGCCCAATGTTTATGCTCCTTACACCAAGCGAGGCGTCTTTGGCATTTACCGGCGTGAAGAGAGACTTATGAGTAGCCGCTCGACCATGAAATCCATGTTTTCTCACTTCCCGCCTAACTGTCATAGTACTTGCAGTGGATCCTGATGCAGTTTGGAATTCCTGTGTGATGGTGTGGATAGATGTCTGCCTATTACACATTACGACCCTCTTCAACTGTCGGCGGTTCTGTCAGTCAACAGAGGAGGTCTGCCTATACGCTTTTGTGCTGTACTCGTCCCTTCAAGTTTCCACTACACTATCACATCGGAAACAGTAGACCTAGGGATCTTTAGGTGTGGAAATCTCACTTACAGTTGTATGACACAATTGACACCCAATCACCTGAACACGTTCGAAGTCCGTGAGTTTCGCGGAGCGCCCCATTCTGCTCTCTCTCTCAGATCCGATAGCTTACGAAAGGTAATTGATATGGTTTGGAATTCATCTGTAAGAAGAACTTACTTATGAGAAAAATAATTGACAGATACCTCGCAATATCTGTGTTGCAGATCCACATTGGTATGTTCGCGTAAGATGCTTCCGTATGGTTCCGTTTTGAAACCCACCCCATGTCAGTCCAAGGAGTAAACCTGTCTCGGAAACGTACTACCGAGAATGGAAAGTTTCTGTAACGGCTCCGCATATCTTTTCTGTCTGACTTTCATAAACTCCACATTTCAATGATTGTAGCTGCTGTGTCTTAGTTTTATGACATAAAAAAGTTTATCGTTTCTCTTTCTGATATTTCTATTCAAAGACCTTTTCTGCTCTTTAAATTTTCAAAGGGTCTGGTAGAATAATTATTGTGGCTTGTTTCTCTTCATACATTTGTTCTTCGTGTGGTTCCTTCGTTCGCAGGCAGTTACATTTTCAGCTGTTAGATATCGAACCTGTCGAATATTATCCATTTTGAGTCCGAAGCTCGTGGTCGTTTGGTAGCGTTCTCGCTTCCCGCGCCCGGGTTCCCGGGTTCGATTCCCGGCGGGGTCAGGGATTTTCTCTGCCTCGTGATGACTGGGTGTTGTGTGATGTCCTTAGGTTAGTTAGGTTTAAGTAGTTCTAAGTTCTAGGGGACTGATGACCATAGATGTTAAGTTCCATAGTGCTCAGAGCCATTTGAACCATTTATCCATTTTGATCTTGGAGAAAATACGCTCCCAACAGTACTACACTCTTCTTCTCTCTTTCCAATTGATTTCAGTTTTAAAACTGTCGCTTGTAAATTGTTATGTGACTTATGTAATTCTAATTGACTTGCTGACATAAATGAGACAATAGCTCTTATGTGTGTCCTGTATGTTGGCAGTTTTTAACCTTTAAGTCGTGTAGTTATCACTTAATACTTACAGATCCTTTGCTTCATTCTCAAAAATATTTGTTAGCAGTAGCTTTATAATTTTTTAAACGTTATTCATTGCTATAAAAGCATTTTTTTCTTATCTACACTGAACAGACACTCATATTCAGTTTTTAAATGGAATTCATTATCAACATCTGCGCCCTACTAAAATGTACGTGCACACGGTACAGTTTGTACCATACATTACGATTTATTCCCATGTTATTAACAGCAGTGTAACTGTTTATGTCCCAGAGATGCGAACTGGTACTGTTTTAATATTACAATCAAAGTGTCTAGCGGAGTGATGTGTGGAAACTGAGGACTCTCAACAAATTCTGTCCTGAAAACGGGTCATAGGAGTTTTGGAAACAGATTTTCATAAAACATTACGCTTCGTTCTTCAAGAATCTGCCAGCAAAGCTTTCTCATCATTCCAGTTACATTTTTCCATCATACAGACTAGGTGACATTCACGCTGGCTTTTTTTTTGTGAACTTTCGATATGTACCTGTTATGAATCGCACACACTTGAACGTATGCCATTATAATACGTACTGATGTTTTTTAAGCAACTTCTTTCGCAGAATTACCGCAGTTTCCTTGTGTTCTACAAAAAACAAAGAAAACAAAATCGATGAGCGATGAGAAGCATGATAGTGAACTCGATGTCTTGGAATGACCCGAACCGGCGGATAGCGCGTATGACGCTATCGGCCGACTCTCCGCTCCCACAAACAATCAGTCCGTAATTTACGGAATTCGCGCAACCTGTGCTTAACTCCAGAAATGTACCACGCAGAATCGTTGCTGCGTTGAACCAACACACCATTAAGGAGGTGGTCATAGTGTTTTCTCTCTTCAGTGTGTATTTACCTGGCAGATATTTATGGCCACTTGCTCGATTATTCCACCGGGAACCCAAAACAGAGATTAGAGTTTGTAAACGGTAGTTCGTTGTCTTATCAAGGGTGCGATAAAGGAAGATCAGTTCAACCCAATATGTCTGAAATCATCGTCAGTATGACAGTTCAGAAGTCCACATTAATTCGCAAATAACTTTATTTTCGATAATGCAAAACGACATTACAAAGGGTGCAATACATCTGTACAAAACTGTGTGGCCTGGGAACAACCAAATCAAAATGTATACCTGCACCAATAATACGTAAACATCGGTCATATTTATTAGGTGGAGCGTAGAAAATTATTGAAGACTTTCAACAAGTCAATAACACAGTGACACCTCTTTGGAGTTATTTCAAATTATTTTATTTCCGTTTTCTGTTTCGTCGAAGGTTTAAACCTTATAATACACATTTGTTTGGCTCATATTGTCGTTAGCAACCATATTATAGTGCCAGGGGCATATTGCAGCATTTCCTTCTTCGGATGACTAGAAAAATCGCTTCTAATCGTAGCACAAGATTTCGTGACCTTTTAACATGCAAATATAGTCTTGTGATAATTTACCTTCGTTGTCTCCAAGCAGTTAAAATATGCTCTACTTTTTAATGACGTGCGGGATGAAGAAGTGGTAAATTATGCACGTTTATGTCAACTAATAGGGGAAACTGTTGTGCCTAGAAGATAGTGTACCTACGAACATAGGATGTCTTTGAGTCGGTATTTCAGTTTAATGACAGACTTTAGAATCACATGAAGGAATGCATACTAGAGAAAGCCATGAATGGCTTCCGCCATTTTCTACACGTTTAGTTGTTGCTAGACACGAGACTGTGTTTTGTGCACCATTTGTAAGAATTACGAATGCAACTTATTTAAGTACTGAACGATATATTAAAGTTACCTGGAATATATTGTTAATTCTTCAGCTACAGAATTTCATGGCATGTGAAATTCTATATATTTTTAAAATACTTATGTAATGTTTTTTCGTTGCGGTGGAATCTTCTCACGAAATTTCAATCAGCAACTTCCTCCTCCGAATGCGAAAATATTTTGTTGACGCCGACCTACACATGGGGAAACGATCACCATAATAAAATACGGGAAATCAAAGATCGCACGGAAAGATAAGGTAGTTTTCTCCGCGCACGGTACAAGTTTGGAATAACAGAGAACTACTGCCAGGCTCTTAAATGTGATCTGCAGAATATCCATGTAGGTGTAGATGTAGATGTGTGGATGGTTAAGCCAAACTTGGTCATTCGTGCATCATTTTGTACCTTGAAACGGAAGAAGGTCTTTTTCCTTGGAACGTATGGCATTTGAAAATTAACAGATTTTCGTTAATGTCTTAACAGTTTTACCTGTCTTGAAAGAAAGTTGTGTTAGTTTCCAATAGATTCGATTTCAAAATGTATTTGACTTGTATCTGGTTTTTGATAATACTTCTGATTAATTTGTTTACACTTACTGATTATTGGTGAGTGGCAGAATAATAATGTAACAGACAGGTGACTAAGTACAGTACTGACAAAATTTTCTCGATTGCAGCGCTTTTAAGTTTCAACGGAATATTTGTTCCTAGGTCATGACCAAGTTGTACCTAGGAACAGGTTTTACGTTTGGAAAAACATTAATTTTCGAGAGTAATATTTCTAATTTTAGAAGAAGACTAAGACACACAAAAAGAGAATACTATTTTCTAGAAATGGAGTAAGAAAATACATTGGGCTTCTATTGCAGGGCTGACTAGATGCGAAAGTCTGGGAAGTGTTCTATAACACAATACTCTCGCTATAAGTTCTCCCTTCTTAGCGTTCTTCGTTCTCCTTCCTTTCTAGCAATGTGACTCCAAGACGTAATATGTAGATGATTTCTTTCATTTTCCGAGAGAGATACGAGCAGAAGAGAAAAGCGGAGCACGCATCGGTCCTGTTTAGGACCAACAAGTAGTGGTAGGCTTTCTTTTATTCAAAGGAAGAATACTCGACGGAAGGTAGTCGCTTTGGGTGATCTTTGAAGACTCTAAATGTCATCCGGTGTACGATTAAACACAGTTGGGCGTTATAGATAGAGATGATTGACAGTCCTTTTTACATATTACCAACTCAGTACATACCTCTCACGCTTACGTGGAGGGTTCTTGATTATAAACTTTTTAAAGAGTCGGAGGATTACTTGAATAGCTGTCACCGCCAACCATAATATACGGTACATACTTGTTGTTTTATGTAAATGCCTTTTTCAGTACCACGGACATGGTCATTTACTGCATTCAAAGCTGCAGTTCAACTATTAAAATGAGGACTGTGCCATTGTACTCGAATATAAAATTGAAACTATAGATTGCATTAAAAACGGAGAAATTTCAGCACTAAGTTGTTAAATCCTGGCAGCAATGTCGGCAGAGAGCAAATTGCTGCAATGCGGCACCAGCTGCCTTTTTCTGCTTCCAGGAGACGCATTTTCTTACGACTCGCAAGACCAGTATTATTTGCGGCACATTCATTTCTAGCCACAATTTCGCTTGTGAACGCTGTTATTGCGTGTTTCATTACGGAATTCGATTTCATAAAGCAACTCTTTGCGGTTATTGCCACGTACTTAATATTTTCCACTGTTTCTACTGCGTCCTGTGTTTTGTTGAGTTACACAGTTATTACTGAGGCAACAGATTCTTTAACCCGTTTTCATCTGAAGTATAGATGTATTCGCAAGTGGCAAAATTAGTTCTAATTCGTGATTTATAGCAATTACTCGAGCAGACGTTCGTTGTAATCACTTTCAACCAATGTGTCTTCTCTTTTTGTATGTGTGTCCAGACATAGTTTATGCTTTTAGACACATTGTTATTTTTCCAATAGGTTTAACAAAATTCAGTTTAAAGTTATGTATCTAATCTGAGGCACTCTTCTGTTGTATCACATTTCAAAAACTTCTTTTCTCTTTCTATTCTTGTCTGAAATGATTATCGTCTCTGCCGCCTGGAGTGGCTGAGCGGTTCTAGGCGCTACAGTCTGGAACGCGCGACCGCTACGGTCGCAGGTTCGAATCCTGCCTCGGGCATGGATGTGTGTGACGTCGTTAGGTTACTTAAGTTTAAGTAGTTCTAAGTTCTAGGGGACTGACGACCTCAGATGTTAAGTTCCATAGTGGTCAGAGCTATTTGAACCATTTTTTTGTTTATCGTCTCTGTGGTGTCACTTCCGTACAAGGCTACAATCCAGACAAAATGCCCTCAGAAAAAACTTTAACAATTAAATCTGTAACTGATGTGAACAAATTCCTGTTTTTCAGAAACTCTTTCGTTCCTATTGGCAGCCTGCATTTTAGATGCTCTCTACTTTGGCCGCTGCCAGTTATTTCGCAGTCCGAAAAGCAAAATTCATCTACTACTTTTTGTATTATATTTCCTAATCTAATTCTCTCAGCATCATCTGACGTAACTCATCATCATCTGACGTAATTCGACTACACTGCATTACCCTTGCTTTACTGTCATTACTAATCAGGTCATAACCTCTTTCCGAGAAGCTATTAAATCTATTCAACTGATCTTTGAAGTCCTTTGCTGTCTCTAATAGATTTATAATGTTACCGACAAACTTCAGAGTTTATATTTCTTCTGCCCGAACTTTAATTTCGGATCCAATTTACTCCTTTATTTCCTTCAAAGCTTGTTGAATGTACAGGTGGTATAACATCATTGATAGGCTGCAACGGTGTCTCACTCCTTTCTCAACTACTGCTTCCCTTTGATGTTCTTAAACACGTATAACTGCAGCCTATATCCGCCTGAATTTTATCGCTAATGCGTTTAGAATTTAAAAGTGTATTTCAGCCGGAATTGAAGAAGCTTTCTCTATGTATGCAGTTGCCTTGTACGTTGCTTTATCTTGCTTCAGTCAATCTTTGGAGATTAGTCGTGGGGTCACTATAGCCTTGCGTTTTTCTACAATTCTCGGGAACCCAAACCGACCATCCCAGTTGTCTACTTCACCCAGTCTTTTCATTCTTCTGTATATAATTCGTGTCAGTATTTTGCAAGAATGACTTATTAAATGGATTGTTAGGTGGTATTCACAAATCCGGTAATTTTCAGAAATACTGAGCCATATTGCCAGTGCAGCGTTTTGTGCACGACCTGACCTGTCGATTATGTACCGTAAATGTTCGAAGGGATTCACGTCGGGCGATATGGGTGGCAAAATCATTGACCTGAACTGTCCAGAATGTTCTTCAAGCCATTCGCGAACAGTTGTGGCCAGGACACATGGCACAGTTTCATCCACAAAAATTTTATCATTGTTTTTGGACAACAAGAAGTCCAAGAATGGGTGCAAATGGTCACGAAGTAACCGAACATAACCAAGACAGAGTCCATTACATGTAAAAACAGCTCACACCATTATGAACCCACCGCCAATTTGGACAGTGTCTTGTTGACTACTGTTGTTCATGGCTTTGTGGGGTCTGCGCCATACTCGATCACTGCCATCAGCTCGTACCAACTGATATCGAGTCTCATGTGACCAGATATCGGTTTTCCAGTCATCTAGGGTCCAACCGATATGGTCACGAGCCCAGGCGAGGCGCTGCGTGCGGTGTCGTGCTTTTAGGAACAGTTGTCCTCTGCCAAAGCCCATTAACGTCAAATTTCGCAGCACTATCTTAATGGATACTTTCGGTGTATGTCCCAAACAGTTTTCTGCGGTTATTTCACTCAGTATTACTTGTCTGCTAGCACTGACAACTTTACGCAAACATTGCTGCTCTCAATCGTTAAGTGAAGACCGTCGGCCACTGCGTTGTCCATGGTGAGAGGAAATGCCTGAAATGTGCTATTCTCGACATACTCTTGACACTGTGGATCACGGAATACTAAATTCCCTAATGATTTCCGAAATGGGTGTGGCATGCGTCTAGGTCCAAGTGCCATAATCACATCGGGAACCTTTTCGCACGAGCCACCTGAGTGCAAATGTCAGCTCCGCCAATGTACTACCCTTTTATACCTTATGTACGCGGTACTACAGCCATCTGTACATGTGCAAATCGCTATCCCATGACTTTCGTCACCTCAGTGTAAGTTCTACTATTGTTATCTGCAAGTTTGACAGGTTTTGATTAAAGAAGATACCTGTTCATCACTCTGAGAATGGAACTGCCACACGTTTAACGAAGATCGGTTTGCTTAAATCGCTGAATGTACGTCATGGACTTTCCGCGTTACACGTCTACGGCTGTAGTTGCAGCGGACTACAACTCTCACAACTAGGGTACATATTAGTCTTCAGTAGTTGATGCTCTATAGCTATCCTACAGCTTTAGTAGTTTTGTGACACATAAAGCTCAAGTGGAAAATCGCACTGCTGTTTCAAACAGTTGTAGTCGTATACAGGGTGGTCCATTGATAGTGACCGGGCCAAATATCTCACGACAGCAGGCCGGTGTGGCCGTGCGTTTCTAGGCGCTTCAGTCTGGAACCGCGTGACCGCTACGGTCGCAGGTTCGAATCCTGCCTCGGGCATGGATGTGGGTGATGTCCTTAGGTTAGTTAGGTTTAAGTAGTTCTAAGTTCTAGGGGACTGATGACCAAAGATGTTAAGTCCCATAGTGCTCAGAGCCATTTGAACCATATCTCACGAAATAAGCATCAAACGAAAAAACTACAAAGAACAAAACACGTCTAGCTTGAAGGGAGAAACCAGATGGCGCTATGGTTGGCCCGCTAGATGGTGCTGCCATGGGTCAAACGGATATCAACTGCGTTTTTTAAAAATAGGAACATCCATTTTTTATTACATATTCGTGTAGTACGTAAAGAAATATGAATGTTTTAGTTGGACCACGTTTTTCGCTTTGTGATAGGTGGCGCTGTAATAGTCACAAACGTATAAGTACGTCGTATCACGTAACATTCCGCCAGTGCGGACGGTATTTGCTTCGTGCTACATTACCCATGTTAAAATGGACCGTTACCAATTGCGGAAAAGGTCGATATCGTGTTGATGTATGGCTATTGCGATCAAAATGGCCAACGGGCGTGTGCTGTGTATGCTGCTCGGTATCCTGTACGACATCATCCAAGTGTCCGGACCGTTCGCCGGATAGTTACATTATTTAAGGAAACAGGAAGTATTCAGCCACATTTGAAACGTCAACCTCGACCTGCAACAAATGATGATGCCCAAGTAGGTGTTTTAGCTGCTGTCGCGGCTAATCCGCACATCAGTAGCAGACAAATTGCGCGAAAATCGGGAATCACAAAAACGTCGGTGTTGAGAATGCTACATCAACATCGATTGCACCATTTCTATACACCAGGAATTGCATGGTGACGACTTGGAACGTCGTGTACAGTTCTGCCACTGGGCACAAGAGAAATTACGGGAAGATAACAAATATTTTGCACGCGTTCTATTTAGCAACGAAGCGTCATTCACCAACAGCGGTAACGTAAACTACCATAATATGCACTATTAGGCAACGGAAAATCCACGATGGCTGCGACAAATGGAACATCAGCGACCCTGGTGGGTTAATGTATGGTGCGACATTATGGGAGCCGCTCGGGATTAGCTGAGCGGCCTAGGGCGCTGCTGTAATGGACTGTGCGGCTGGTCCCGGTGGAGGTTCGAGTCCGCCCTCGAGCGTGGGTGTGTGTGTTTGTCCTTAGGATAATTTAGGTTAAGTAGTGTGTAAGCTTAGGGACTGATGACCTTAGCAGTTAAGTCCCATAAGATTTCACGCACATACAAAAAAAGGCATTATGGGAGGAAGGATCACTGGCCCCCATTTTATCGATGGCAATCTAAATGGTGCAATGTATGCTGATTTCCTACGTAATGTTCTACCCATGTTACTACAAGATGTTTCACTGCATGACAGAATTGCGATGTACTTCCAACATGATGGATGTCCGGCACATAGCTCGCGTGCGGTTGAAGCGGTATTGAATAGCATATTTCGTGACAGGTGGATTGGTCGTCGAAGCACCATACCATGGCCCGCAAGTTCACCGGATCTGACGTCCCCAGATTTCTTTCTGTGGGGAAAGTTGAAGAATATTTGCTATCGTGATCCACCGACAACGCCTGACAACGTGCGTCAGCGCATTGTCGATGCATGTGCGAACATTACGAAAGGCGAACTACTCGCTGTTGAGAGAAATGTCGTTACACGTATTGCCAAATGCGTTGAGGTTGACGGACATCACTTTGAGCATTTATTGCATTAATGTGGTATTTACAATTTACAGATAATCACGCTGTAGCAGCATGCGTTCTCAGAAATGACAAGTTCACAAAGGTACATGTATCACACTGGAACAACCGAAATAATATGTTCAAACGTACCTACGTTCTGTATTTTAATTTTAAAAAAACCTACCTGATACCAACTGTTCATCTAATATTGTGAGCCATATGTTTGTGACTAGTACAGCGCCATCTATAACAAAGCGAAAAAAGTGGTCCAACTAAAACATTCATATTTCTTTACGTACTACATGAATATGTAATAAAAATTGGGGGTTCCTATTTTAAAAAAAATCGCAGTTGATATCCTTTTGACCTATGGCAGCGCCATCTAGCTGGCCAACCATAGCGCCATCTGGTTTCCCCCTTCAAGCTAGACAAGTTTCGTTCTTTGTAGTTTTTTCGTTTGACGCTTATTTCGTGAGATATTTGGCCCGGTAACGATCAATGGACCACCCCGTACAGCTGGGTATCACAATGGCTTTGGTGTTAATGACGTCGTTGGAGGTCGCAGTTTCGATGCAGCAAGTGTAGCAGCGAAACAGGTACGTAGAGGAAGGTGGATGGCCTTCATGAGGTCATAGAAACAATAAAAAGACAATAACCCATTTATTCATTAAGGCGGGACAGAATATGGAAAGGTGTTTGTGGCAGTTGGCGCCCAGTTGCGCCGGCTGGCTCCGCATGGTGGAGCGTGATTAGCTCAGCACGCCGAATCAAGAGGCGGCTGCCTCACGGAGTCACCAAGCCAGACAGGCGCACTGCGATGAAGTCACAATGTCAGTACTTTGGCGAGTGTAGTGCCGCGTCAGTTCCGGGCAGGAGATGGGTACGCAGTGATGATAAGTACTGTAGTACAGGGGCTGGACAAAAATATGGAAAAATGCTTGAACATAAATTCAGATGTTAACCAAGCCTACAGGTTGAGCTGTTGTATTTCACCATGAACGGCATCTGTGAAATATCCTCAATAAGTTGCAAGTTTCAGTCGCGATAGGAACAGTGTTCTGTGTAATCGTGCGTGTGAGTCAAGAGGCGCAATGTCGAATATCTATAGCGTACACAGGGAAAGCGGAGGGGCATAATTCGCTAAGTCAGAATGAGGTTGAAATGGTGTGTTCAGTGATCGTGACAGACGGACATTGAAGAAGGTTGTGAGGAAAAATAAGACAGCTGAGGAAGTCATTTCAGAACTCAATGCCGCACTCGCGTATACTCTCAGCAACAAGAGAACGCGAAGGGAACTTCAGAAGAATGGCATTGCAGGGCGAGCTGGAATTTCAAAACAGCCCAAAAGTGATGCAAATGCTCATAACAAGGAAATGTGGAACCAGAGTCTGGAAAAAAATGGTTCAAATGGCTCTGAGCACTATGGGACTCAACTGCTGTGGTCATCAGTCCCATAGAACTTAGAACTACTTAAACCGAACTAACCTAAGGACATCACACACACCCATGCCCGAGGCAGGATTCGAACCTGCGACCGTAGCAGCAGCGCGGCTCCGGACTGGAGCGCCTAGAACCGCACGGCCACCGCGGCCGGCCAGAGTCTGGAACCTAGACTATGGAGCGAAGGGAAGAAAGTCATTTGGTTGCATGAGCCTTGTTGCACACCGTTTCCTACTTATGGCCGAGATTACATCGCAAGAAAGATACATGGCGGGGGTTCGGTAGTGATTTGGGCAGCTATGTCATGGTATTCTATCGGCTGCATTGTTACTCTGCAAGGTCGCACTATTGCTAAGTATTATGTGACCAATTTGACTGATCAGGTGCATCTCATGGCACAATGTCTGTTCCCCAGTGGTGATGCTGTGTTCCAAGACGACAGAGCCTCTGTTCCCACAGCTCGCATTGTCAGGGACTGGTTTTGTGAGTACGAGCATGTGTTGTCGCGCCTACCCTGGCCACCACAATCACCAGACAGTAATATTATTGAGCCTTTGTGGTCTTCATTAGAGAGGAGGGACCGTGATCGCTGTTCACTTCCCTCATCGCTACCTGCACTTTGCACTATTTTGCAGGAGTAATGATATAAGACCCCCTTGAAACCTACGCAGGTCCTGTATTTATCCATTCCGAGACAACTGGAAGCTTTTTTGAATGCCAACAGTTTCTGTACACCATATTAGACGCTTGTTGTGTTTCTGATGTTTCCGTAATTTGTCCACACTGTGTAAGTCAGTCACACCGTTTGGCTCAGATGAACGACTATTTTACAGTGCATGTTGTGCGCAGTGAAGGGAGCACATGAGCAGTGACACAAACCAAGGATCCCAGCGTAGGACACAGCGTCAGAAGCCTGTGGATGATAATTTGTGATAGCAGTGTGTGCGTACGTAGAGCTGGCGGCGGCTAGTCAGCAAATCTGTTTCAAGCGCGAACCACGGACCTCCGAGTAGGAGTCCCGCAGTCAGCCAGCATATGGCCTCCAGCTGGCAGGCACCAGTTCAGTTCCTAGCAGCATCAGGCCTAGGTGCAGCCCGCAGTTCCGCAACCAGCAGAGGAGACGTTTAATAGCAGGTCGACCGCCATCATGGAGTACCTCTCGGAGCTGGCTGTGCGTGATGACAGATACTGCATAGCCGGTGGTATTTCTGATCACGTAGGCTCCGAAAACGGCGCAGTACCAGCCTCAGCCATTTTGTAATCCGGCTCACCAGTGCGACAGACTGGCCTCCATACCATACTGTGTAAAGTATTCCAGCCCCACCATCAGCAAAGGGGGTTGGACACATGACAACGAGACTCATTCTAGGGCCAAGTATCCGCAGCTCGTGGTCTCGCAGTGGCGTTCTTGCTTCACGATCACGGGGTCCCGGGTTCAATTCCCGGCGGGGTCAGGTATTTACACCTGCCTCGAGATGACTGGGTGTTTGTGTTGTCCTCATCATTTCATCATCATTCATGAAACTGGTGAGATTGGACTGAGCAAAGGCTGGGAATTTGTATGGGCGCTGATAACCGTACAGTTGAGCGCGCCAAAAACCAAACATAATCATCATCAACATCTAGGACCAAGTGGAGCTTCTGTCAGCATGTCCTCTCTACAGCTTCTTTCATTATAACGCGGCGGCCACTCTCCGTTTACTTGGCCACAGACTACAGCTGTCAGAATTAAGGGCAGTGTCTTAACATTTAAAAAGAGCGTGTATTTTCTAATGTCGAAACTGTTTAGTTATTTCTTTTAGCACAGGAAATTTATTCACAATTGCGAATATGATCCATCGTCGACTGTATATTGGAAAAAACGGCAGTCAAAATGTACGCCGGAATTCCGAATCCAGAGCTTCCGTTTTACGAGAGCAGTCGCCTATTCGTGCAGGAATCACGGCCAGTCCTTATGTTGTCATTCGTATATTACAGCCTACACTCGTACGTTACGCATATCTCAGTCCAGGAAGGACATATTTATTGAGAGCCGGCCGCGGTGGTCTAGTGGTTCTAGGCGCGCAGTCCGGAACCGCGGGACTGCTACGGTCGCAGGTTCGAATCCTGCCTCGGGCATGGATGTGTGTGATGTCCTTAGGTTAGTTAGGGGACTGATGACCACAGAAGTTAAGTCCCATAGTGCTCAGAGCCATTTGACCCATTTATTGAGAGTCGAAGGCCTGGTATTGCTGAATAAATACGAAATAGCAGAATCCGTGTTATTAATAAGTACGATGGAGTGTACTTAATTTTCTCTTAAACCTCAATAACACAGGCACTGCTATTTAATTTTAATTTTACTTAAGACTTGCGAACTTTTCGTAAGTGTCGTATTTAAAATACTTACCTTTATCACTTTGATAGCTCATAAGAAATATTGCCAGCCATCCCGCTCATAAGACAAATTTTACTGGAGTTGATAGTGAGCCTTTTTTAGATAATTCTTTGCTATCACTTGAAAACAATTTACTAGCTTTTGTGACTGTTAAAAACAGTCTCATTTTACTCTTACGTCGGTGACCCATGAACCTGTCACTTACCTCGTGACGTGGAACGAATAAGAAGTTTGTTTCTCTTGAAGCTCTCGTGTGTCGGAGAGATAGAATATGTGTTCAAAAGTTTTCGCTTTTATTGTCAAATAATACTTATCCACGTTCTTCTGCGTACACATTTTGTTTGTTTGTTTGTCTCAACATTAAAATTCTGAACTTTTGTATCCTGAAACAATCTGCAGTGGTAATTGCATTTTACTTTGAAAAGATCTAATAAAATAAATTTAAAGTGCCTCTTGTCTCTTGATTCACAGATTCTTTCCGCTCCTTAGACTCTAATTCTAAATTCGAACTCACAGAATGACTTGTCTTATACATTCAGGGTAACACGAGTATAAAGATTCATTGCGGAACTTCAATCTTCCATTTTTCACATTTTCAGTACTTGGAGTGGAGTGAAGTCTAATAAAATATTTAAAATTCTTCTGCATCGCTTATGGTAATTGCTTATATGCTTGCAACAGTTAGGATTAAATCTGACGAAGTGCTGCTACTGGCTACAGTTTTATTGTTATTTGTTTCCTGCGGTTTCTGTTGATGGCGATATCATTAGAAGTGGAAACCTGCTCGTATCTTGTGTGGATTGGAAAAGTGATGAAGAAACCAGGTATTTGCCTGAAGTAATTAAGGGAATTTGGGAAAATCTATCTAAGCATATCCCAAAGCCCCGAAAAAATATTCCAACTGTCTGTATTTTTAACTGCGGACGGTTATTTAAATCCCTATCATCTATTTAACTCAGGAACGACTGGAAATAAGGATAGTTGCCTCATACTTATGTTCCGTCAAAATGTCATTGGCGGATACATTTTGGTAATGCTTGTAGTTTTTATTGAATAATCATCACTGCGAAAAATACAAGTCGGACTTTAACAAGGCGATGGTTTAGCTACGTCCCCGACTAACGATAATTTTGCTTCTGCTCATATGATTTGCACAGTCATTTGCCAGAGAAAACAGCACGCTTAAGAAAACAACGCCAGTGATGGGCTCGGAAGGAAGATGAAAAAACCGTGTGCTATTATCACACTGAGATACTGAAGGGCATATACATCAGGTGGGTCACACAAAAAGTAAATGCTTGATTCTTCTAACAACAGGAATGGATCAGAAAATTTGTCTTCAACTTTTTCATTAGCAAACTAACGAGAGCGTATTTGGGTCATGTGACAGAATAGGAGAAATTGAAAAGATGAGATGGAAGGAACCGAAATCCCGTAGATGCTACATGTGTCTGTCCTTACTACGTGCAATGGACCTGAAACAGAAACAAGCTACTGAAACAAAGAGAAGAAAACGCAACAGCAATCTACTGGTAATTACTCTGATTCTTTGTGAGCAAATGATAAGTCAACGCAATACTCTGTGCGAGAATACAAATGAAAAGCTCTCCTGTAAATTCGAGGTAAATAAACTGAGCTATTAGGTGCCGTGGGGCAGTAAGTTCTAGTGGTGGGTTTAAGTTTCAATGAAGACGACTATCATTTTACAGTAGTGTTACATTGTTATTCAACACAATCACAATTTGTTTACTGACGTCACTATGAAACTAGACGTAAATCTGGAATGGCTTTGTACAAATTTACTAATCAGAAGTCATAGCGCGATTCAGGTACTCGGAAAGGTCAGAATAAATAACAGAAAATTTTTAGTAAGGAATGGCGGTCGGATCTTTATTCCTTTCACACAGCAAAATAAAAATCAAATAATGGCGTGTATTTGTCCAAAGCAATGGATATTACACACAAATATAGAGTCCGTAATTTCTCTGTCGACGTACACAAATCTTTTTATAAAGCTTTTCAGTATGGACAACACATTCTTAGTGACCTATACACCATAACAGCACAAGATTCTTCACTCTACTTTGCAATAACAAACGAAAGATCAAGAGTTTAACTTTGTATTATTGTTGAATTCATTACGATTATAATGCAGTAGCAAGCCGCTTTGGGCAAGAGAGTGAGTTGAAATGCCAGTTTTCCATTAATGATCTCTCATCAGGAAACTCAACTTACAGAATCATGGAGTTTCGTAATCTCGCATAATTGAATGTCCATACCCAACTTCGCAACTATCCGACTGACTGTCTGTCAATGGAAGATACCGTATCTACGTAACGTTATGGAAGGCGTCGTGCAAATAGAAAATTTTGTTCCAGATTTATTTAAGAACGGATTAGTGTATCTGTCCTACTGACTACTTCTTATACTCTAAAGTATAGTGAACAATAGCGCTCAGGGTGAGTCCTCACACAAATTTTTATATGTGTATTGTGGACATTCGTGGACAGTCTGAAGATAATCTCAGTATTTCGTTTGGAATTAAAATACCATTCCTAAACGCCATCTAACGAATAACGAATAAACACAGTTTTTTGTTTGTAAATCAAAATCTAGATTGGTTTTACACAGAAATTTAGCAGTCTCTTTACTTTCTTTTACTGTTTTTCTTCATTATTTGTGTTTGCTAGGTGGGGCGGGCTATATTTATGCGTTATGTCTATCTCGATATTACCATTTCTATCCCTGAAAATTTGACATGACCGATGTGATATCGGTGATGAAGAAGGCTGAAGAAATAGTTTTACACACTACCACTATCCTAAAAATATAAAAAAATATCGGAAAACTTGCAGTGTCAAATTCCAATAAACTCCTAGATTTTCGATGAGTGTCTCCACCATTGTCGTGAGGGACTACATCTGTAGTGCCACGACAGATTTAGTCCACACCGACAATGATGGAGGCAGACATTGAAATATTATGAATTTATACAAATCTAACGCGGCAAGTTAACCGAGAAGTTTCTTCCAAGAAGTCCTTCATCAAAGACTTCTTTATCATACCAGCAGCGTAAGAGGGCATTCTTTTCGTGCTGACATAGAAGATTCTATCTCGATTAATAAATTATCGGCGAGAAAAAATTGTCCGTGACAAACATTATCAGCTGCATATAATTGATTTTAAGTGCAATCTATTAAACGAATTTTCCATTTTTGTGTTGCTGCAGACCTTGTCTTTTGTGTACTTGGCTTGGACTTCTCTCACAATATCTAAAATTTTTTGATTCTTTATCCGATGTTCCATATACCAAGCCCCACTACAACAGCTAATGTTGTATCATATGTTCAGTCGAAAAACGATAATTACTGAGCTCTGCTGGAAGGTCAGATACTTTTATACAACTTGTTTCGAACTAACGAAGTGTCTTTTATCAGTTGGCATATTAACCATCATATGCTTTTCTTAAACTTCGACAGTAACAGCGTTCTAGTCTCTTTGTACTTCGACGGTGTCAACAACCAAAACCCGCTTATTTTCAGGAGGTGGCGTCCCACAGCTATTTACTTGAAGTATGTCATTTTACCGCCTTGAGTTGCCGGTAAAATACTTTATTTACTATAAGTTCAAGGCAGTAATAAGTCCTTTTTCAAAAACACGGTAACGCATTACTTGGAGGAACAGTAAGAAAATCTATCTG
This sequence comes from Schistocerca cancellata, assembly GCF_023864275.1. Classification (NCBI taxonomy): domain Eukaryota; kingdom Metazoa; phylum Arthropoda; class Insecta; order Orthoptera; family Acrididae; genus Schistocerca; species Schistocerca cancellata. Next base: position 401,201,829 of record NC_064626.1, read on the forward strand.
AGGCTTTTTATCATTTGCTAATTCAGCAGCAGTTAAAGTTTGTAGTCTCACATAAGAACGACGACGTGGTCGTCATTATTTAACTTCATTCGACATCGTCTCGCCGTGACCTCCCCTTACTGGAAGATCAAACTTGCCACTTCAAATAAGGCTGTAAATCTAAGCTATAAAGATAGTTCTAGGAAAAGCGAATAATGGAACCGGTTTGTTAAGAGAAGTTACTGTACACAGTGTACCAAAAAAGGACGTCTTTCATATGACGTCTGTGCGGTGTATCCTTGAACGTGTTTTGCTGCCGGTTCATAACAACGAATATCAATTAGGTTAGTGCGTAAGTTCGTAGCGTTCCTCCATAAGCTTAATCACCACAACAGATATACGTAACAGAGACTTTAGAGATCCGTAACATATTCTTCTTCACTGTTTACAATAGTCTGCCAATGACTGGGTAATTTCTCGATACCGCGACTGTAGAAATCACGTGGTTTTGAGACGAAGCACTCATCGAACCATCTTCGGAGAGCATTGTAACCCGGAAAGGAAATTCCTTTAACGTTTTGGACAGAGAGCGGAAAACGTGAAAATCTGAGGGATCAAGATCAGGTGCATACGGTGCGTGCGGAATGACTTCCCATTGCAACTCATGTATGTTTTTTGCGAACCTAGAAGATTGCTGGCGGGCGTTATCGTGGAATAGCATCACTTCAACCCCATTGTTCTTGGATGGCGTCTGCAAGATGCCGTAGATGTCGGGGAAGCTATTCGTAGTGAACCATAGGGTCGCGGTTCCACGAGATGCATAACATTACCTTTTGTGTATGCGTGCAGATCTTTGTACGGAGAGTTATTACTTTGTTCAGGTTCAACTATTACTTTCTTTTCCTTATGTTAGCATAAAGGTACCATTTCTCGTTACCATTAACGATACAGGATAGGAATGACGGGTGTTGTTCATGAACCAGCCGTTGGCGAGCAAGCAGAGATGCATAAATGGTCACGCTGATTTTTTTGATTTTGGCTTAGAGCATGTGGTACCTATACATCCGCTTTTTAACCTTCCCCATTGCATGTAAATGTCTCACGATGATAAAATGATCACAGTTCACCACATCTACCAGTTTTCGAGTACACAAACGTGGATTATTGCATTTAAACGACCTTCATCAAACCCCGAACATCTTCCTGAGCGTGGAGAGTCACTAATATCAAAACAATCGTCCTTAAAACGAGAAAATCATTTTCTTGCCATGTACCGGCCACTGACATTATCCCTTTACTCAGCGCAAAATTTTCTGGCTGCCTCCGTTGCTGTGACCCCGTACTGAACTTACTCAGAAGAATACGTCGAAAAAGTTCCGATTTCTCGACTTGGCCTTCAACTTTCTAGTGTCCACGGCTCCACTCACTATCTCCAAATGACGAAAGTCATCAAGTAAACTGAAAAAGCAACGGTGAACTAGAAATAAAAATGACAATCGATGAATATACCCACATCAACTGGAATACCAACACGTAAAACAAAAACGCTGCGTACTTATGCATCAACCGAATGTTTCATACCACCTGATTCAATGCTTCTACATTGTTTCAGCTACGATTCAGTACAATGATTGATACCGTACAGCCACCAGCCCTATCTTTGATGCTACACATGTCATGTAACCTACCACGCGCTTGCTCTACTGCAATCTGTGACTTGCAGATGGTCGCTTGACCGAAATCAGTTTCAGTGAATAAACATATATTACAACAGCTCATGATGCCGTTATTTTAATATTTCTTTTTTTCTGATATCCTTAGTATTATTTATACTTTGATGATTCTAACGGCCACAGGATCTGCTGAAAATACGCACAATACAACAACTTTAGTTTTCAGCGTCCTTTAGGTTTGAATTTAGGAGTGTAATGCATTATTCTATATTCCGTGCTCTAAGGATTAGTGGAATTTATTCGCCTTTCCGCATTACAAAGATTTTTGTGATGTTTTCTTCATTCACTGTTCTAACCCACAATTAACTGTTTACAGAATCTGGTTTTGTGTTTGCTTCCAGCTGATAAGTGTCTCGTGAAACTTTTAGACATTAAATTGTACAGATTTCTCTGTCAGGCGATAATTTTATTAATAGCTTGTAGGATTATAATTTCAAGAACTGTGTCCTAATTGACATTTATTTTCACGGAGCACAGAGAGAAATATAGTCAGTTGCTACGTAGAAGCGTATCACTAACAAGGCAGCTAATCACTGCCAGTGAGTTCAGCAAAGTATTTCATATCAGGTAATTAATTTGGCCATGTGCACATAATGGATGCACATGCACATAAAGGATGTATTGCACGTACACTTAAGGAAAGTACAGCGCATTAACCGTTTGTTGGTGAAATACAAACCTGTATTATTATTTAAATTATCTAGACGTGTAGCTTGACCAATGCATATCAGTAACTTCAGTCATTATGTTGATGCAACAATAGCACTGTTATTACCTTTATGGGTATGATCTGAAGTATTCGGTTCTTAATATGAAGCTATATACCAGTCTCAATATAATCGTGCGCCCCCTTGAATAAATGAGAAATAATACACCACCGTAAACGACGTGAGCTAAGGTAGATTGAAAAATTTTCTACTATTTGTGCAAACATTTTTAACAAGTTGAAACTATTTTCCGTCTCAGGCTGTTTTGTGCTCGGATCCTTGCAGCATAATTTCTCGTATGGTTGCTAGGCTTAAAGTGAGATGAGATACAGTGCGGTGGGTGTGGAGAGAAGGAAGCATCAAGATGAAAGTATGCGTCAGTCAGTGACGCCCGAGATTTTCTTTAATTTTTCTTTGTTTTGCGATCACCAGTCTTGGGAAAGTTTTGATGTAACTCACCACACTTTCCTCTCCTCAATCTCAACACACGGCTTCGCGAATAAATCTGCGAAGTATGACACATTCGCGGCACAAATTGGGTTTGAGGGAAAATTACTCTACTCTTTGCGGAATAAATGTAGCAGTGAAATATCTCTGTCACAGAGTAGCAGTTATCAGCCATCATCCTCGTTTCTTTGTTGAATACTATTATATTCATCTCTAGTTTTACTCTGCACGACCCCCTCTAGAAGTTATTCTCCGACGTCTTGCTTGTGATTCTTTTCCGCCTTTTTCTTTTTTCGCTGATCTGCTAGGAACCTCCTCATTTCTTATCTTAGCTGTCCACTTAATTTTCAGCATACTTCTGTAACACCACATATTAAACACTTCAATTCAATTATCTTCTTGTCCGCTCCCCCAGACCATGATTCACTTCCACAGAATACTCTACTCCTTTCACACGTTGTTAGAATTTTTTTCGTCAAATTAAAGCCTGTGCTTGAAGGTAGCAGATTTCTTTTAGCAATGAATACTTTGCTTTGCTTCCAGGATAACTGAATTCCTTCACTCCGTCTCCTACGTTGCCCCCAATTTTGACGCTAATCTCAGTTCCGCTACTTCTCATTACTTTCACCTGTCTTTCATTTACTTTCAGTCTGTGTTCTATGCTCATTAGACTATTCATTCAATTTAACAGGCCCAGTTATCCATCCTCTCTTTAATAGAGGATAGAAATGTCATCAATGAATCTTATATGTGATATTTTTTCTCTTGCATTTTAATCCCACTTTTAAAATTTTCCTTCGATGTGCATAGTAAACAACCATCCCTTTCCTCTTAATCGAGCATTTTTCATTAGATATTCCATTTTGATTATGCGCGGATAGTGGAACGGAATACAAGTCAGAACTCCGATTAAGCATAATTTTTAATGTCATGAATTTTTCATAAATTGAATTCTTCGTAAGAGATATTTTTTCTGTTCTATGACTGCAGTTGTTTATGTAGTCTTTATTTTCGATTTTGTACTTCGAAAAGCATAGAATATCTCTCATGTTTTATTGGATAACCATCATGGGATCTCAGGAAATTATCCGTCTTATATTCATTGAGTTTAATGAGGTTCTACTTATAATCCAAACTGAATAAATGTTTCCTAATGAACTGAAGCTTAATTATTTCTTCATTTGGTTTTTTTGCCACTAATTATAGAAGGCTGCAATACCGCTATACATCGTTCTTTACCTTGTGCTAATCTACTTGTATCTACAAAAATCCAACAACAAATATAATCGGTTATGTATGTCACATATTTGAAAGTCTGTCGGTACAAATATTGTTTACTTCTACTGTTCCTTTCCGTGGTAATTTGACATTTCCAGTCACGTTAACACTTGCACCATTATCGCAGTTTTGTCTAATAACGGCTCATTTCATTTTCCTTCTTTTTACTTTATCATTTTGCACTTCTCCAGTTTCCTTAGTGTATAAATTTTACTTTGTTGCAACTGTGTGCTCCGTAACGTCGTTCTGAAGTTCTCCGCCAAGTATGATACCAGTGATATTTTTGTTATTGAAGGAAGCTCTTTTCACCTCTAGTAATTCTTTCTGCCGTCTTCCTTTTTAGGCGTTCTTGAGTACTCTTAACACATAGCAGAATTATTTGACTTCGGCTACTGTATTATCGCTATGGTTTTTAACAAGTTCTTGTCAAACATTCATTGTTTTGAATAATATATTCCTATTTTCGTTTATCCGTAAACCAAAGTTCGTATTAAGAAGCCTGGCGATTTTCTTCAATAGTCTTTGCCCCTTCAACCAAATAGGTTCTTGCTCATATAGTCCTTATAATTGGTAAATGTTTGCCTTGCACTTTTTTCCTAATCTAAAATTCTTATTAATTTCTTTCATTCACTTTCTAGCTCACATTAGAAACAATGCCAGGTAGGTACTACAAGGAGCCTTACAATGTTATACTTCTATGTGGTTTCTAGTAACGTACAGTATGTCGTTAATTGTATTTTCCCATTCGAATGACGTTTCTGCTTCTCTATGACAACCTTTTCCAATATGACAGAACTACAAATATCACCTTTGTTTCCGGTATACTCCGTGTTTTTATAACAATTCCGTAGTGACTAATACGTCTTACCCTTGTTTACGATTGCAAGTGAAGTCTGTTAGTGAAATATGATGTTTATTGATACATACACGGAAACCATTTTCGTTATTTGTCTTAAAACTGGTGATTCTTTGTCATATATACGGTTATTTCCTTGGTCTTCAGACGAGCTGAGAATCTTTTTGGCATTAGCTGTATGTTATGCTTATGCATAATTTTAATTTGCGTTCTACTAGTAATTGTCGGATCCACTGCGTAGGCAAAATAATACTAGATTGAAATGCATTTTCAGCATCGTGAATTGAGAGATAGGCTTCAGAAAATCACACAAAATCGCAACGCTGCTTATATGTGTAAATAGCAATTAAAAAGTCTACGTACCTCGATATTATTAAAAAGAGCATCATATTTATTGATGAGTTATAACTTGCAGACCAATGTGTATGTATGCTGCTCGTCGGTGGTTTCTAACTGAAGTGATAACAGGATATTTGAAACTTCAATTTTTAATTTCTTCAAATGAGGCCTGGTTTGCGTGTTAGGGAATATGAACTTACGGATGACGTGTCGTTATCTATCTCAAAATCCTCGTCAGTATGTTGAAAAGAATTACATAACCTTAACATTGGCGTTTGAACATGATTTCCAGGCCCGTTTTATTTTTGGAATTCTCTACGATGTTCAGTACTATGAGTGTGCATCAGAGATTCGTCTGAAATAAATAAAGAAATATGTACGTGTATCTCAAGAAAACCTTCTGAAAATATTTAACAAGATATTTACAATAGTTCGCCCAACTTGTAAGTGTGAAAGAGTCCATACGGAAGGTAGTAATCCATCAGCGTCAGTACTGATTGAAAAATACGGTCCTCTTAGTGTATTACCCAGTTGTGAATTCTTGTGCCAACTACCTTCCTTTATGTCAACACTTAGGCATTCACTCCAATATCGAACATCATCTAATATGAACAAGGAATGAAAAGGAATTTAGTTTACATACAGACTACTGGTTTTATTTATTGCTTTAATGGGTCTAAACAAAGAGAAAAATCACATCCATGAAATTCGTTTATAATACATAGTAACAGAGCTTTTATTTATTAAATCGCTCTGCATACGTGAAAAAGATATCTATTTCTACAAAATGTTGATAACTTTTGTGTATCAGGTACATCTTGCTATCTGATCAAATGCACAAAATACTTTAAAAACTTTGATAAAGCCTGTATGATGATTTGAAACATTACCAAAATCGTACCTAAAATGTCGCTCTGTTATAAGACTAGTACAATTAAAAATTTCAACGAATGAAGAGAAATTAGCAAATTAGGGCTGTAAATGTGACACTCCCGTCTATGATTTGTTAGTACTTCAGAAAGCGTATTTAATATAGTTTCCAATAATGCATAGTCGTAGAGGAACTGGTCGTAGAGGAACTGGTACTGGTACTGAAACAATTCTCCTAACTGCTAGCATGGATAAAGAAAGCGGCATATGCTCTTTGCAAAATATAATTCAAGCCAGTTTTTATGCTAAACAGGACAGTATTTATGTAACGAGAAGGATCGAACTATTTGAGTGCTTTTATGTGTCTTGAATTAATTGTTAGAGGCGGTGTGGAAACTGTAATGATCCATGTCCCGTTGATGTTAGAGACGAACGACTTCTACGACAGTGTGTGAAGGCCAACTGACTTGCTACAGTGATATAGTCCACCATGAAAATAAGTCATCGATAAAGCACGTGAACTTAGAGAACCTTGTTGCTGATGAAGCACCGAAGCATATCCGCTGTGTCGGCAACCATACTAACGGTGCTGCATACACTAAAAACAGGGAACACGAATTTAACTGTAAGCTACAGTGAAAGAAGATACCGTGTGGATTATGTGTTACCTTCCTTCAAAGTAATTAAAAATGATCAAGGTTCCTTGCGACATAATGTCTACAGTTCTTACGTTACTTGAAAATATCGAAACTTTACTACTACTGATTGACTGATAGGCGGAGGGTAGTCTTCTCAGTGCAATTTCTGCTTCGTGGAACAAAGACTTCTTCATGAATTGCACTTTTCGATTATACAGGGTGAACCAGAACTCTACCGGAAAACTTTCGGTGGTGGTAGTATGGCCCCAATCAAGGAAAAATGTCTACCGAACATAGGCTGTAAAATATATACCTTAGGAACTCTGAGTATTTTTTCACCTTCAATGCTGTGAAACACATTTCTTCTACTAGAAGATATTTGCTTTCCATATTTTGGGAGGAGATAGTATGGATCAAAACAGAAACAAGTTCCAATAAACGTTGACTCTAAAATGCATACCCTGAGAGCTAAGAGGATTTGTTCAGTAGAAGAGATGTGTTTCACAGTAGCGAAGATGAACAAGTGCTCATTGCTCTTAAAGTATACATTATAGAGCCTATTTTAGTGCAATTTTTTCTTGTGTTTCTCCATGCTACCACCTCCGAAAGTTTGAGTTACACCTGGGAGTTTCCATCATCTACCAACGATGCAATTTGCTTTCGTCTCTGTTTTTCTTTCACACTTGCGACAGGGCAAGTAAATGGTCCATCTTCTTAATAGCCAAGTGGTCATTTTTCCTGTCAACCCCCACTTCATTTCTTCGCTCCCTTAATTAATTCTGCTTCAGTTTGTTTCCTGATTGATTTATTTGTTTTGTTTTCTCTTCTAGTAATACCCAAGAAGCATTTCTCCATTCTTCACCCTCATTTACTGAAAGGTTTTCACACAGAATATTAAAACTGACAGTGGAGACTGATTGTAAATTTTCGTGTTCGTGCTCATCGAAAATTAGTTTAAAAATTCTATTTAGATTAACCAAAGCACTCCCTTTATTTCTGTCTTCTGTTTATTATTTTTGATGCCCTTATAAAGGTCGACTTCATCTTCACAAAATACACAAACTTATTAATTGCTTCTGTGACTTCACTGATAACAACGTCATATTTGTCTGATAACAGTAGATTTTCAGGGTCCTTTCTAAGTTGCTATGTTAAATTCTTTCATTGTTTGTTGAAACCTACCTGCACTATAGGCAAACAGTACAGCGTCATCAACAAAACGAAGGTAGTGAGGTATAACACGTATCTCTTCTTAATTTTTCCCAGTTTAGGAGTTTGAAAGCTTAGTACTCAAATTACACAATAACATAACTAACTGAAATATAATGAAGCACGATTTATTCACACAAGTAACAGTAAAGTGACACGTAACATTGTTAGCGCCCTTTAATTTCACAATACTTGTTTTTATTTCAGAAGAAACAATTTCCTGCAGTTCTTAATTCTGTTCCTGTTACATTGTGATGTAACTAATTGACTTTTTCTTCAAATTGTTCAGCTAGTTTCTTACTTAGCGCATTCTAGCTTGTTCGTCTGCCTAAAATAGCGACCCTTACTCGACTCTGTGTATATACAGTAGTTTGTTCGCTATTATTTGGTCAGTCTAGACCGATTGCATTTGCTTACTCCAAAATATAGCCCTTTAGTTCCAGAAAACACTAAAGGCACTCATAAATATAAAATATCAATTATGTTCGCCGTGTAAATCCTTCAGCACACATTCTTCAATAAGTACGAGAATCTCTGCCGATTACTTGGCTCCTGATATCCGTGGAGACCTATTATGGATCAGTCAGCACTTGAAAGTGCCGCTCGTTTTACTGTCAAGAGAGTTGCTTCTAGCGCTTACTAGCAGGTGTTGATAGTCGTGTGACTCAACTGTACATAATGACACAGGGAAATGAGTGCTTACTGCCAACGTAAATGGTGATACCAGTTTTAGAACTGTGTCAGGGTCGCGTGCATGTGAAAAAGAAAATATAATTTAAAAACAGTTGGTTTACTCAATGATACCACTGTGGACTAAAAAGTCTTCTAAATACCTACGGGGCAGCAGGATGTATTGTATTAAGTAGCGTGGCTGTTGACAAGTGTGATTAATTACCTCCGAAAATTGCTGTATTAGATGAGGGCTGCATTCGACTGGCCAAAATGTGAGAGCGAACTAGTTAGTTACTTTCCTGCCGATTTAAAAATAATGTAACTGATTTTGCGCGCTGATACGATCCTGTAGTGACATGTTCGTACGCAACTCCGAGGTGAAAACGAAGCAACTGTCAAAGCATTGGTGGGAAGCCATTCAGCGTGCTCCAGGAAAGTGAAGTCAATTTGACCTTCCAGAGAGATATTAAGAGAATTTATTGTGCTGCAACAGAGATTTTCGTTGTATTTTCCGAGGCTTTCGAGGCTGGAGTCACATAAAAACCTTCTGGGTTGTGCACTGCGTCATAATGCAAAATCTTGAACCGTCTTTCTGAAATTACCACAGGTGGCATTTATCGGACAATGTATTACTACTGTGGTAATGGAACTTCACTCTTACAAACTATCTTCACTCCTGCGATACAATAACATCAATGTAGGGTAAGTAAAATTCGTCTTATGCTCGAATGCGGGGCGTATAGAAGAAGTAATCTACTTTTCTTTCTTGATAACGATATTAAGAAGGTTGCCATGCTTCTTTTAAGGAATTATTGTGGAGGAAATGTGACGGTAAATAAAATGGAGTTACATTACTACAGTCGTGGAACATAACACCATGAAAGGCACTTCCAATAGCGCCCAAAACGTCGGTTCAACTTTTTATAGTATGAAGCAGTTCACAACCCAGAAGGTTTTTTTCTTGGTTATTTACTTGGAAATGTAAAACGTGCTTGCAATCTTCTTACACCTACCTACATCTACTCTGCTTCTGTATGCATTTTCCGCAAGCCACCATCTGTTGCATGACACAGCATACCTCGCATCACTATTAGTCATTTCCTTTCCTCTTCTACGCGCAGGCAGAGTGAGAGAGAAAGCCTGTCTAGATGCCCTAATTTCAATCTTATCTTCATGTTCTTTGCGCGAAATGTACGCTGGCAGCAGTGTCTCTGCAGTCAGCTTCAAATGCCGGATACCTAAATTTTCTCACTAGTGTTTCAGGGAAAGAAAATCGTCTTCGCTGCAGGGATTCCCGGTCGAATTCACGAAGCATCTTCGTAATACTCGTATGTTGGTCGAACCTACCGGTAACAAATCTAGCAGTCAGTCTCTGAATTGCTATGCTATCTTCCTTTAATCTTACGAAACAGTCGAGTAATACTGAAGAATGGGTGACACGTGTTGTATACCCGGTCTCCTTTGCAGATGAATTACCTTTCAATAAACCGGAGTCTTCCCTACTGCTGTCCCTACGTGCCCGTTAGATTTCATGTCGGTTTGTAAGGTTACTCCTAGATATTTAATCGACATGTCTGTGCCAAGCAGCTCACTAATAATGCTGCATTTGAATACATATGGGTTTGTTTTTCTCAGTCATTTGGATTAACTTACATTTTTATACGTTTTTAGCAAGCTGTAATTCGCCACAGCAACCATAAATTTTGTCTAAGTCATCATGTATTCTCTGCAGGCACTCAATAGCGACACATTTCCGTACACCACAGTGTCATCAACAAACAGCCGCAAATTTCTGCTCACCCTGTCCATCTTAACATTTATTTATGCAGAGAATGAAAGCGGTGGTATGATACTTCCGTGTGGCACAGCTGACGATATCATTGTCTCTGATGACCATTCGGCGTCCGGGACAAAGTACTGGATCCTATTACTTAAGAAATCTTCGAAGCAGTCACATATCTGGGAGCCTATTCCGTACGCTCGTACCTTCGTTAACAGTCTGCTCTGGGGCACTATGTCAAACGCTTTCCGGAAATGTAGGAGTATGGAATCCGCCTGTTGCATTTCGTCCACGGTTCGCAGAATATCGTGCGAGAAGTGGGCAAGCTGAGTTTCGTACTATCGATAATTTCTTAATCCGCGTTGATTTGTTATATTGAACTAAGAACATGTTCAAGAATTTTGCAGCACAACGTTGCTAGGGATATTGGTCTGTATTTTTGCGGGTTCGTTTTTTTACTGTTCTTGTATATAGAAGTCGCCTGCGCTTTTTTCCAGTCACTTGGGACCTTGCGCTGGGCGAGGGATTCAAGACAAATACAGACTAAGTAAGATGTGGGATCGCAATCTGACCTGGCATCTTATTTGTTTTCAATTCTTCCAGTTGCTTCTCTACGCCAGAGATGCCCATTGCTATGTCCTTCACATTAGAGGTAAATGTTTAGTCTCCGATGGGGAGCATTTAGTAGCTGTAGAAGGGTATTTTACCGACCTTCCAGCTTCGCACTTCAGAAACGGGATATTTGCTTATGAGAGGGCTAGACATTGTTGTTGTTGTTGTTGTTGTTGCTGTTTTTGTTGTTGTTGTGGTCTTCAGTCCTGAGACTGGTTTGATGCAGCTCTCCATGCTACCCTATCCTGTGCAAGCTTATTCATCTCCCAGTACTTACTGCAACCTACATCCTTCTGAATCTGCTTAGTGTATTCATCTCTTGGTCGCCCTCTACGATTTTTACTCTCCACGCTGTCCTCCAATGCTAAATTTGTGATCCCTTGATGTCTCGGAACATGTCCTACCAACCGGTCCCTTCTTCTTGTCAAGTTGTGCCACAAACTTCTCTTCTCCCCAATTCTATTCAATACTTCCTCATTAGTTATGTGATCTACCCATCTAATCTTCAGCATTCTTCTGTAGCACCACATTTCAAAAGCTTCTATTCTCTTTTTGTCTAAACTATTTGTCGTCCATGTTTCACTTCCATACATGGCTACACTCCATACAGATACTTTCAGAAATGACTTCCTGACACGTCTATACTCGATGTTAACAAATTTCTCTTCTTCAGTAACGCTTTCCTTGCCATTGCCAGTCTACATTTTATGTCTTCTCTACTTCGACCATGATAAGATATTTTGCTCTCCAAATAGCAAACCTCGTTTACTACTTTAAGTGTCTCATTTCCTAATCTAATTCCCTCAGCATCACCCGACTTAATTCGACTACATTCCATTATCCTCGTTCTGCTTTTGTTGATGTTCATCTTATATCATCCTTTCAAGACACTGTCCATTCCGTTCAACTGCTCTTCCTAGACCTTTGCTGTGTCTGACAGAATTACAATGTCGTGTCGCTAGACATAGCGAACTGAAAAAGAAGAAGACGACTGCGAAAAAGAAAACATTTGTGGTCTAAGAAACACAGACGTTTTGACCTAGTATGTGCTAGGTGCTACGCCCCCATCTCGTGGTCGTGCGGTAGCGTTCTCGCTTCCCACGCCCGGGTTCCCGGGTTCGATTCCCGGCGGGGTCAAGGATTTTCTCTGCCTCGTGATGGCTGGGTGTTGTGTGCTGTCCTTAGGTTAGTTAGGTTTAAGTAGTTCTAAGTTCTAGGGGACTGATGACCATAGATGTTAAGTCCCATAGTGCTCAGAGCCATTTGAACCAATTTTTTTTTTTTTTTTTTGCTAGGTGCAACGAAAAGCAAACAAGTGACATCTGTGAGTGTGAAGACACTGCATCTACTACCTTACTTTAAGTAGGATCTGCGCCGAGCGTCGTCGTCTGACGGCGGATAAAAACAGGAATCTGCACGTTTGCTGCTAGCAGCAATCAGCATTCCTGCCGGTCGGGTCTTGGAGGTGAGTGAGCGCCGGGTAGCCTAACGAGCCAGGGCTCGTTACCGCGTGCGGTGCAAGCAGCGCCGCGTTATCGGGCAGTTTACGTGGCACGGCCGGCCGGCCGGGGGGCTTACTGCGCGGTCCCTCTGGTGTGTGGCCGTCTTTACGATGTACATACAGAAATCCGGACACGTACAACTTATTGTTCGAAACAGTACGACGACGCTCCGGAAACAAGCTATGAATGCGCAGCTGCATGTTTGATGATGATGAGAACGGCCGCAACATTTGGAAAAGAACTTTGTCTTAATAGACGTTCTTGTTAGATTTTTTGCAGTATACTGTCTACCGGAACTTATGTTCAATATGACATTCGGTGTCATAAGACAGTCTTAATTTTAAAAATAACTACAGCTGTAGGACAATAGGGTCCATAGTTCCGCTTCTCATATTATATAAATTTATTGACTAATTTGATAATAAATTAGATGTTAGGACCAGTCTTCGAAAGAGGTCTGAGGAAATGATTGCGCCATCAACACATCACGGTTTTGTGTCGGTAGCATATGCATGCAGACCTATTCGAAAGCACAGAGTCCCTACAAAGTAATGATAGTGCAGTAAGGGCGATACCATAATAATTGTATATTTCCGTATGATGTTCGACTGATCGAAACTAATAGTGAATAAATGTTTATTTTATCACAAGGCCTTGTTCTTTTTCAAATAGGACTTTCTTCAAATAGAGTAGAGCACCGACTGGACAGATTAGCTACTGTTGCTCGACGTCAGTGTAGCAGGTGGTTATTTCAGTTTGTGGACGATGAAGAGAATGATCGTAAATGATCTTTTTTCTGATGTAAATTATCATCCGTTACGTCGAGAGCCTCTGCATTATGTGAAAACAGTACAGTGTGCAATTAGTGTAACAAATAATTGGACCGATCGATCTTTTGCGCCATTGTATAATTTATGATAGATACATGTACAATACACTGTAACATCTTTTCTCAGTGCGAACCACTAACGATGTTTATGTTCGGGAGTACAAATTGAAGCTCAACGTCGAGATATGTGAAGACAATAACTACGCTATACACAATCGCGATTAATGCAGGCAAAAGCCCCAGTGAAGATTAAAGAGTGACACTGAGACCATGAATTTAGTTACGGAAGTAAAAGTGAAGTGAGTAACAAGTTCCAGCACGTCGGTGGTGGTTTTGAGCTCTAACGGCGGATAAAAGTGCGGCGAGCTGTGGATTTTGACCTCGCTAACTAGCCAGATTTATTCCTGAAATGCACAGGTGAGGCAATACTGTGGGGAATAAGGAGCACTTGGTGTTGCAGCTCACATATTACATTCCTTACATGATTCGGGAACGAAAAAAAAGAATAAAGTATTGATAAGGCGATAGTCTTGTCTTACATCTACTGTGGAAGTGTTCGTGGAAATTATATGTTGTGATTTGCTACTTTTGTTGTTTGCTGTATTTTCTCTAAAAGACATTATCTATTATTAGTCGTGTTTACTTTCTCCCGATGATCTCCCGGTAAAGTGCGATTGATTTTTGTGTGGTTATCGGGAACAGAAAAAAGATACTGCCAGTATTTTTGGAAACATGTTGTGCGCAGTCTGGAGAAGAATTTCTTTATTGGTATCATATAACAGAATAATAAAATCTGACAATATTGCATAAATACGTAATTATAGTCGGAAAACGAATACAAGTTGAGAAAAATTTGCAGCCCTGAAAGTTCTAAGAACAGAAAAATCCTATAATAATGAATGCATAAATGCACAAAGGATAATTTCCGTGATAATGTGTTGCAGATATTTTTCTTGGAGAGTTGTTTCCTATTGGCCTAAAGAGAAGAGGCCACGCATGAAAGTTAATAATGCTCCTTCCGCGGTTTCGATGCGATTTCCCAAGGCAGAACGACTTGCAAATTGACCAGCTGATGATAGAGAGGTAGGTATGGTTTCAAAACGGCTTTAAGAACGTTCGCATAACATTTCGTAAAACACAAAAGTTACTACCGCTGTCGTAAGAGTATTGCAAAAGTGTGAAGCATGGATAAGAAAAAGGTGCCCTCTGAACATTCTTCCCACAAATCAATATCTCAGACCAACATAAAGAGATGGCTTATATTTTAGAGAGTACGGAGTTCATGGTCTAGTGATTTCAGATTTTCTTCTTTCGAGAATTTGCTGTTTGTGTTGTCCCAGTAATTTCATCTCATCTTCATTGACGCACATGTCGCCTAAGTGGCGTCAAATAGAAATACTTACGCCAACCGGTTGAACAATCCGAGATGAAGTCTCCCTGTCAGTAATGCCATCGTACTGTATATTAGTATTTGTACCACTGACAATGAAACAACCTACGTGAGCTGTGGTATGGTGTGTAATATCCTATGAGTATGAAGAATTCTTGCTTTGTGTAAAGATTAGTGGCACATGAACAGTTTCTATAGATTTGTTCAGAAGATTATTCTATAATTACGATTTGTGGTAAAGGAAAAATTGGCGTTTCTCTTACGTAAGATGGTCACCCCGCCTCAATGAAAACATGGTGTTGAGTATTTCTTAGGAAAGTAGAATAGATGGACCTAGATGGTAATATCCTAGATATTACCCAGGAAACATGAGGCTTTCTGTCATGTAAAATCAAGAACGCAATACGAGATGCTCTAATTTTTATGATTTTCCAAATTAAGCTTTGGGGTAGTGATATCAAAAATACATTCCATTGCCCAATTATCAAAATGTCGAAGTATATCAGAAGCCCCTTTCATATTTTGATAATTTTACGACTAATGTTTACAGGAACACATGGTTAGTAATGAATTAAATTCAGTCATTCGCAGGAAGTGGCAGCGCAAAGACGTGGGACAATTAGAACTCACCGATTCGTGACTTAGTGACCTGCACACATGCCGACTGAATTGCACGAAATACGACTATCCTATAAGACGCTTTGTTTATAGAATTTGTTTGTTTTACTGAAAGATTATTACTCAGTGCCACAAATTATTATTACGTATTATGTATATTCATAATAAGTCATAGAGTTATGCTAAGGATGGCTTCAACAGCACATGTTTTGCTAGGCATAATCCTAAGTGAATCGGCCGTCCCAGACAGTTCGGGTTGAGAGATTCTCCGTTTAATGGGGAATCCTCTTTGTTGTGACAAAGGTGGAGCACTTATGTCTGCTGTCACAAACGTTCTACGACTAACCTATATCGGAAAAACGTATCCCCAAGTTTGTAAGCTGAAACATTTTTCATAAGGTTCCGTGGGATCACTGCAAATTCACAGAAGAACGTCATTAAAAATAAGGGAATGAAATCCTATTCGTGGTGAAGCAAGATGAGGGAAATTATTTTTACAGATAAAAAGGGACAAAAAGAATTTTAGGTAGAAAGATATTAGTCGCATACGGTTATTTGCATTACTGGGGTCCGTAGCTACTGGAAGATTTGACTACCAAAATCACTAACTTCTACGTCGGAAGATGAAAGAGGAAATAAGTGGACGCACTATGCTTCAGATATCATGGACGTACAGGAATTTGGCAAAGTTTAAACTGTTTGTAAATCGCGCTCTGGAAAAGTGTGCCGAGTAAGTTGACTCAGAGCGGAAAAGACCCACCGTGTTATATTAACAAAATTCTGAAAATACTGAGGAAAAAGAAAGTGTTGTCTCTTTGTTCAAAAAAGAACATGGAAATGTCGACAAGCAAAAGTTAGCAGAAATTCGAGCATCAATAAAATGATCGATGCTCGAAACATACAACTTCCAGCATCTTGCCTTAGCGAAAGATCTTGTCGAGAACCCGAGAAACTTCTGATCCTATGTAAAACCAGTAATTGTGGTGAAGGCTTCCATCCAGTCATTCGTCGTCCAATCTAATGAAATGTCGTGTGACGAGGGCCTCCCGTCGGGTAGACCGTTCGCCTGGTGCAAGTCTTTCGATTTGACGCCACTTCGGCGACTTGCGCGTCGATGGGGATGAAATGATGATGATTAGGACAACACAACACCCAGTCCCTGAGCGGAGAAAATCTCCGACTCAGCCGGGAATCGAACCTGGGCCCTTTGGATTGACAGTCTGTCACGCTGACCACTCAGCTACCGGGGGCGGACGTCCAATCTAATGCGGCAATAGAAGAAAGCAAAAGGAAAGCTGAAGTTTTAAATTTCCATTTCAAAAAGTTATTTACGGAGACGGGTGGTACGGACATACCACTGTGTGACCGTCGCATAGACTCCCGTACGGAGGAAACAGAAATAGGCATCTCTGGCGCAGAGGAGCAACTGAAAAAGTTGAAAGCAAATAAGTTACCATGGCCGGATGAACTAATTATTCGGTTTTGCTAATAGTACTCTAAGGCACCGACCACATTTATCGCGAATCTCTATCACAGCGCAAAGTCCCAAGGGACTGGAATAAAGCGCAAGTGACCACAGCATACAAGAAGGGTAAAAGAACTGCAACGCACAATTACAGACCAATGTCCTTAACAATGGTTTGCTGCAGAATTCTTGATCATATTCTAAGTTCCAAGCGCATTTAATTTCTTGAGGCACAAAAGCTTCTGTCCACACATCAGCACGGATTTGAAAAGCATCGCTCCTGAAAAACTCGCACGGTATCCACGTACCATGAATGAAGGGCAACAGGAAGATTCCCTATTCCTAGCTTACCGGAAAGCGTTTGACACGGTGCAACACAGCAGATTATTACAGAATGCATGAACGTTCGGAAGAGGTTCCCAGGTATGTGACTGGCTCGAAGACTTCTTAAGTAATAGAACCAGTACGTTGTCCTGCATAACGAGAGTTCATAAGAGGCAAGGGTATCGTCGAAAGTGCTCCAGAGAAGTGCGATAAGATCACTCTTATTCTCCATATACATAAACGATCTGACGGGTAGGATGTGCAGCAGTCTGTGGCTGTTTACTGGTAACGCTGTAGTGTACGCGAAAGTGTTCTGTTTGTGTTGCTGTAGGAGGATACAAGATGACTTAGACAGAATATCTATTTGGTATGATGAACAGCAGTTTTCTCTAAGTGTAGAAAAATGTGAGTTAGTGCGAATGAATAGGGAAAACAATCCTGAAATTTTCGAATACAGTAGTAGAGGTGCGCTGCTTGACACAGTTGCGTTGATTAAATATCTAGGCGTAACGTTGCAAAGCGATATGAAATGGATCGTGCACGTAAGGTCAGTTGTAGAGAAGGCGAATGGTCAGCTTCGGTTTATCGCAGAAATTATAGCAAAACGTAGCTGACCTAAGAAGGAGACCGCGTGTAGAGTACTCGTGTGGCCCATTCTTGAGTATTGCTCGAGTGTTTGGGATCCCCGCCAAGCCGGATTAAAGGAAGACATCGAAGCAATTCAGAGGCGTGTTGCCAGATTTATTACCGATAGGTTCGATCAACATGCAAGTGTTAAGGAGTTTCTCCATGAATTCCAATGGGACTGGCTGGAGGGAAGAGGACGTTCCTTCCGCGAAGCACTAGTGAGAAAATGTACAGAATCGGGATTTGTGGCTCACTGCACAACGATTCTTTTGGCACAAACCTAAGTCCCGCGTAAGTACCATGAAGAAAAGAGAAATTAGGGCCCATACGAAGACATGTAGACAATAGTTCTTGTCTCCAACAATTTGCGAGTGAAACAGGGAAGGGACTAACTCGTGGTACAATATTCCCTCTGCTGTGCGCCGTATGATGGGTAACTAAGTATGTACCTGTATGCAGATGGAGAAGACAATTCTGTGGGGGATCATGTGAAAAAATACGGGTTCTTCAAATCTGTGGAGTTCAGATGTTGCAACTCACATTTACGAATATTCCGAAATTGTCATCTCCAGGTCAGGAAATCTTTGGTCGAGTCCAACAGTCTCTTTTAACAGATGTATTTCCGTTTGAAAAGCGGAAGTGTTGTAACAACATAATAATTGTAGCGTTCAAAATGTAAAGGCTGGACACGTTACTTTTATTATTCCTCACTTTTTAGAGGTTTGACATTTAGATCCACAGATCTGTAAGTTTTTGGCTGCTACTTCAAAAATATTTATTTCATTTATTTTTTACTCCTTTCAACATATAAGCATTGTTCTTCACCATCTTGCATGAACAGAAGAGCTACCTTACGGCGAAAAGTCGCGTACTTTTTCGATGCATTGTAGAACAGAATAAACTGATGTATCTCTCAAAGCAATATTTCAGTTCACATCATGACAATATGAAGTTTGATCGACGTCTTTTTTCTGTAAGTAAGTGTCATCCACGTGCAAATAGATTGTCTGTTTTGTATTGACTGACAATGAGTTCATTCTGAAATTACTTTCAAACGCGTCCCTTTTATCGACTCAGAATCTCCGTCAAGCATTGGAACTGCCATTGACAAATAAAATTTCAGTCTTGTTCCTTCCCTCGTTTTACTTTTCAAGCTTCTGGTTATTGTTCCACATACGTTCCCAAATTTTGCTGATTTCTTCTCTATGTTTCCTCACAACCTAAAGAGTTAAAACGTTTGACCTATTCTATTGTTTTATTGTTGATCACAATTTTTATTCATACATATGACATTTCCCATTGAAAACCATTGATTTTCTTTTCTGAAATGGTCAAATGGTACTTTTCACAAATTTTGCCTGATAAATGTGTTCTCCTTTGTAGGTCATCTTCATTATCCGCCAGGAGTGTGGTGTCATTTACATATAAAAGACAACTGGGAATGATTGTTAATTTTAACACCTCAATAAAAAATCTCCTTCCATTTCCGAACTGCATCATCTATTTAAACGTTAAAAAGTGTGGGTGAAATGCTACATCCTTGCCTTACTCCTTTAGGTTTGTGGTTATAGGCTGTCATAGAGTGCCATTTATGTCTAAAATTACAGTCGTGTTTATGTACAGACTTTTTAAAACGTTTGTTAGGTGTTGTGTACATCCTCTTTTCCTTCTAATTCTTCACAATTTCTTTCTACCAACGTTATCGAATGCCATAATAACTGATATTTGACAGTCTTATGACTATGTAACATTCCTTTTCGTACACTTAAATGAGACAACATATTTACAGTGTGGAACGTGGCATTATGCCTCATGCTCTGTGTGTTTCAGACACAAAACGGCTGTGGAAACCTTCATTGTCATGACGATCCAACTTAGACAACAGGATTTCAAGGTCCTTAAAATTCAATGATTTTGATAACTGAAAAATTGCGGTAACTGTCTTCAGCTTAACGTTTAGTCCTGGAGTTAGTCTACACACAATTAATACTTTTTATTAACACTTCATACTGATACATGTACACCACTATAATAGGGACTTTCAAGGCATGCTGCGTCATTGTAAGGCAGGTTCAACTTCTGCAGTCCTTTATTCCTCAGCTGCGTGTAATGTTACGTTATATTTTTATTTTTTACTTATTGACCATTTTTACTCATTGACCATCTGACTATAAGAGAATGAAACACAATTTTCATGTCATACACGTTTCACCTTTATTCTCAGCAAGACATCTTCAGTGGCCTGGAATATACACATATTTGTACTATTTGGTTTAAATTTTGGGACAATGTAAACAGTTCTGGTGGTTGGTTTTTCAATGGCGTATATTCTAAATTTTACTTACAGATTCCGTGGAATATTTTCTATATGTTGTTTTAGTTCCATCTTCGGCACTGTTCTTCTTCTTATAATTGCCATTTGGGTTTTTCTTTTCCACACTTCACAGCACTAGGAACTGAATACTTGTTTTGATGCTATGCTTTGGTTTGTGTCGCCGACTGTCGGATGTTATTGCCAAAGATCAAATGTTATTGCCAACTTTCGAATGTAATTTTTTTTAGATATCTGTGATCTGATTGTGTATGCATGAGTGTGTACGTGCGTGCGTGTGTGTGTGTGTGTTTGTGGGTGTGTGCATCTGTGTGTGTGTGTGTGTGTGTGTGTGTGTGTGTGTGTGATATGATATTTGTTTCAGTATGTTTCTTTTTGTGTGTGTGTGGGGGGGGGGGGATGACAAGAATGTGGGAGGGAGAGAGGTAGAAAGAGAGAGAGAGAGAGAAAGAAAGAAAGAAAGGAAGAAAGAGGGGCTGCATGTGCAAGAGGGACAATTGTTATCTCATCATTTCTTTGATTAAGTGTAATAGGGAGTCTGTACTGATGTGTGTTTGCTCATTTATCACATGTTTGTTTTCAGCAATGTCTCTCTGAATGTGGACGTTTTCTTGCACTTGTATAAGGCATTTGTCATGGTTATTCTCATTATTTTCACATCTTGTTCCACGTTTGTAGGATAGTGGTTATGCTATTTTAAGTGTTCTGTAAATGTGAAATGTCTTGTTTGGTATTTCCAACAACTTACGTGTTTTTTGTATCATGTTTTGAAATTCCTGCATGTCATACCTCTGTATATTGTATTACATCGTTGACATTCAAGTTTCAGTGTTCCTGATCGCTGGAATTTATCCCTCTGGGTTGTTTGTTGGTTTAAGTTTGGTAGGAGGGTTTGCACAGTTTTATATGCTATTTGGGAGCCCCATTTCTTTGGTACGTTTGCTACTCTGTGTGTTAATTTATGTGTATAAGTCATAATATACCATCAGCTTCTTTTCTGTGTAATGCTATCATTGTGTGTGTGTGCTGAGTGCGTTTGTGAGTTTGCATCCCGCGTGTTATCTTGTATTCTGGGAATATTGTGTTTGTTTTGTATTTGTGTTTTTATTTTTTTTTATTGAGTCTGTGTATTTCATGTATGTCATATCCATTGTTCTAGCTATTTGTATGATTGCACTCATTTCCTTTTCTATAGTTTCTCTTGTTGAGTGGTTTACTGTTTAATCTATATAACGTATGTCTTAGTGCAGCAAGCAATCAACACACACACATAATGACAGCATCACGCAGCAAAGGAGCTGATGGTACATTATGCTTATACACATAAATTAACACACAGAGTGGCAAACATATAAAAAAAGTGGGCTTCCTAACAGCATATAAAATTGTGCAAACCCTCCAATCGAACTTTAGTTAACAAACAACTAAGAGGGATAAATTCCAAGGATTGAGGACATACAATTTTGAATGTCAAATTTGTGATACAATATACGTAGACATGACATGCTGGAATTTTAAAACACTATACAAAAAACACATCAGTCGTTGGAAGTACGAAATAAGACATTTCACTTTTGCAGAACACTTAAAACACCATAACCACCATCCTACAAATATGGAACAAGAAATGAAAATAATGAGAACAACCATGACAGATGCCTTATACAAACACAAGAAAACTTCTACATCCAGATAGCCGTTGCTGAAAGCAAACATGTGATAAGTGATCAAATGCACATCAGTACAGCCTCCCTACTACACTTAATAAAAGAAATGATAAGATAAGAATTATTCCCTATTGCACATGGAGCCACATTAATATATACCTTCCTCTCTATCTCTTTCTTACTCTCTCTCTCTCTCTCTCTCTCTCTCTACCTCTCTCCCTCCATCTTTTTGTCACACTCTCCCCCCCCACCCACACAAAAAAGCCTGCTGAAACAAATATCATATCACACACACACACACACACACACACACACACACATACACACACACACACTCATGCATAAACAATCAGATCACAGATATCTAAAAAAAAAAATACACTAGAAAGTTGGCAATATCATTCGACCTTCGGCAATAAAATCCGACAGTCAAAACCCAAACCAAAACATAGCATCAAAACAAGTGTTCAGTTGCTAGTGCTGTGAAGTGTGGAAAACAACAACCCAAATGCCAATTACAAGAAGAAGAACAGCGCCGAAGACGGAACTAAAACACAACATGTGAGTAGGATTTATAATATACGCCATAGAAAAACCAACCACCAGAACTCTTTATATCCTATACATACATTGTCCCAAACTGTAAACCAAATATAAAAATAAGTACATATTCTAGGTCACCGAAAATGCTTTGAAGACAATAAATGCGAATTGCGTATGGCACGAAAATTTGGTTTCATTCCGTAGTACTTAGGCGGCCATCAAGTAAAAATTAACAATATACAGCAGTAAGGCAGGTTCCTTCATTAATATATCATCCTAAGTGCTTCGCTTCGCTTGTATTCTGGGAATAACGATTACACTGGAAAACGCTTAAAAGATATTGTTAAGGCTCCAGAGCAGATTTACTTGCGCCGGGATATGTTACCCTAAAATGATTCGTCTCTCACACTGGTGAAAACGCAAGCCAGACACGAACACAGAATTAGTATCTCGGACCTTCACAGTCACATTTCCTGTCTCAGGATTTTACGAACTTATACAAATATGCACAAAGTTTCGACCTAGTAATGACTCCACCTTCTATCTCCCCCTTCACTTCTCATTTCTTTTTCAAACAAATATAAGCTATTTGGACAAACATTATTTTTTTCGCTTTATAACTGCGACTAATAAGTAAGTTTTGGTTTTTGTGGAGTCGGCTACGTAGCGAACATCATAGGACTGTACCTTATTTATTCCAATCAAAGTAATTTTTCTTAAGTTGTAATTTTTATTTTATTTTTATATTTATCCCATGTACGTACAATTGATTTCAAGACAATATCGTCTCTTCTTCAGGTGCCTATTAGGCGTGCTCCATGCATCGAATGCCGTTAAGTACCGTAACTGTCGTTAATCAAGAGAGACGCCTGTACCGCATCTGCCACACACTTTGATAATTTTTGTCAATCACCCTGAGCTCTCGGCGTCTAAATGAAAATTTTGACTCCAACCAGACTCAGCTATAAATAGCTATGCCGCATCAACAGTGCTTTACGTTCTGCTTCGTAGCACCTGAACAAGACGGCAGGGTCAGTCGTCGAAATATTCTGCATAAAACGGAATCGACAACTCGGCTTTATAGCCGAAAACACACCATTAACTTGTGTCCTTGTAAGATAAGACAAATAGCATCTCGAACTTTTCCCAGCTTTTCTACTTAGGTTATGTGGCTGATTCTATTTTCCCGCCATTTTCTTATTGTTGAGAGTACTGATTTAATATTATACTTTTAAAATCATGCGATAAATAAATATGTTAATAGTAAACGAACTTCACTTTGGCTCAAAATTGTATTTCATTTGTAGACATCACTTCATTTACAGTCCATGTCGCCTGATCTTTTGCGATTATCTTCCTGCACTTCGTAATAACATCGTAAATTTCTTTGTTGAAACTGTTAGTGATTGGTTCTGTTACTATAATTGACTTCTTTATGCTCTTCATACGTATACAGTTTGGGAATTTCTATTTTTAAATAATATAATCACACAATTGCAGAAACTGCTTAAATTGTTTATTTATTTTGGCGCGTCAACATGAACAAATGACGTGATCTTGGACCAAATTCGAACAAATAAACTTCGCCTCCACTCGCTCGCATAGGTAACAGGATTCCAGACCTTAAGCTACAAAATGGTATAAAAGTACTTCATATATTATTACACTACATAAATTATCTTGTCTTTTTTCAACTTTAAGTCATACTGATTTTCTGAAGGTACACCCATAGGAGTGCAACGTACTCACGTCAAAAAAGACGTTTGTTATCGCTACAGGAAATGGATAACATATTTTTGAACGGAGAAGCCACACTGTCGGCGAACCTGGAAGGTGTCTAAGGATTTATGTTATACATATGTACGCTGAACAAGTAGCAGTGTGAATTTCTTCAAATATTTTAAGTATTAAATTTATTTCTAATGTATCGCCGAAAATGACAGCTGCAAGTAGGAATAAAATTATTGAATATTGCTGTCGATGGTCAATAATAAATTATAGATCTGGTAGAAAGTAAGGACTTGCATCATGAAACGTCTTCCTGACCATTAAACGATAATTCGAGATTACGATGTCACCTGGTAGAGAGCTGACGAGTTTCATTTGTTTACAGTCGGTAATCAATAGTTTTATGTATAATAAGACGTTGTCAGCTATCCTGCTATACAAACGTGACGCGGGAAATAGTATTTACGAATTTTTTGGGCTTCAGAAGGACTAGATGAGCTTGAATATTAATTTCAAACGATATATATTTCAAATGCGAAAGCAGAATTTCTTTTCAGTGCTTCTATTTACATAACTGCTTGCAAAATACGCACTGCTGCTGCTATGGTTCTTTTTTAGTACATTCGGTAATACTGTTTTGAGACTCAACACGCCAAACACTTATTGTTTTCATTCCATGCAATCAGTACGACTGCACCATGGGTGCTGTACCTTGTGCATATAAAAACGATTGCCTTTTTACAAATTTGAAGTGAGTTCTAACGCACAAATAATTAGATAATAACTATTGCAAATCATAGAGTTCGACGTTATCTGTTACTTTTACTTGGCCGATCTACGGAGATTACTCACATTATATGATAATATCCTAAAAAGAATATTTAAACAGGTGAAATACATAGTCCAGCTTCTTAAAAGGAGTGGAAGGAAGTTAATGTTGACGATCTAACCTTTTCAATCTATTTCGTGAAGCTGGAGCTGCATGTTCGAGTACCAACTAAATCTCTTAGATCGCATCTTTGAATTGTAAAATTTGCTTGTCTGTATTGTGACGCATATTAATCATCTGTTTATGTGAGCTATTGCTGAGTTATTGCTATTCTTTCGAAAACTGACGTCCTGCTTGCGTGACTGTATACAAAATACAGATTGATTCTTGCAGAGAAGTTAAAGTAATAAGCCACTTTTTACAACGGTATTTGTATATTAAATAGTGCCGTTGCCGGTCTCAAACGGACAGGTTCCTCGTCAGATGGCTTGTTCACATTAGGATATATTTTTGTTACTTTTCATTAGGTTTCAATTTTTATTCCCCCATATGATGAAGAATCCTTGGGGTGGTGGTATCCTACAATCAAAACATGACGTAAGACAATGTCTATTTAACTGTAATTGTTCCTCAAAACGATCTAAACAGATTGTTAAAGTGAAAATTTTTTGGTTACTTATATTGAAATTTCAGTGCCATTGCGTTCTAGTGCTGACTGCTTGTGTTCGTGCAGCGAAGACTTTAAGAAGCACTTTCCTTATATGTATCTACAACATATAATCTAAAACACGACTCACACACCAAGAAGTTTCGCCACATGGAAGTATGTATACAAATGTGGCCATATCAAACCATCCCAAGCAGATCACCACCACCCAATGGATATTTCACCATACGGGGGAGTAAAAAGTGGAAGCTAATGTAAAGTAACAAAAATGTATCTTAACGTGAACAAGCCTGTCGGTTCGAAACCATTACTGACGCTGATTAATAAATATGCAGCGTTATAAGAAGTGGCTGATTGCTGTTACTCTTCAAGAATCAACCTGCATGTTGCTGAGTTCTTTGAAACATATTGTCCTTTTTCATCAACATTAGATTTTCGTGAACCAGTCCGAGAGTAAGCAGTACAATGAAGTGGTCGCAAGGTATAAGAAGAAAAGTTTCGACCGTCCTATCTGCCAGCGGCCTCCATAAATTTGGCAAACACTAATAATATACTTTCACCTCAATTTCACAGAGTTAGTATGTGCCACAGAAAATTTTATTACAGTGAAGTTTTATCCCTCACTTCTACGCTAAAACATTCAGATTTAGCGATATGTAGTGTTTTTCGTTTAAGGTAGGGGTGCTTATACTCAAACTCGCAACAGAACAAGTTTAATTACTATTGATTTCTTTCTGTTTTGTTCTAACTACGATAAAAAACTGAATGGTTACAATGCTTATTAAAATTAGTAACTGCACTAGCGCAACAAGTTTTCTAAATCAGTAAAGCTCGTTTAGTGCACTACTTTGGCGAGGCATAAAAGGAAAATAGGTCTACTTTCGACTCCTACAACGTCATTGAGTGTGAGTGCAAGGCAAAAGGACAAGACGTTTTTAATTGTCCATATATCTCACCATTTACCCTCTGCTTGCAGTGTTTTACACAGTTTATATTCTAATGTTCGCCAAGTGAAGAAAAAACAAACTGCAAGATTTACAACGTAGGAAACTCTTTCTTTGAGATAGGTATAAATAATAACCAAATATACAAAAGATTGTGTAGCAAATCCGGAAAACTATTATCAGTGGAGGAAAATTTTTCTAAATCTTAACCTCAGATAGGCACGGTTAACGTTATGCTCTTCACGTGAACTTTTTCGGTCCCATATTCTGGAAGATTAGGATCTTTGTGGGGTTCTCCGAAAACAATTCGAACTTTGATTTTTGTGACCCCTCTATGATGGAAGCTCGCTTCCGGTTGCACACTCTTGGTTTTCCATGGTATCACAAAAGATCACTTTTGACTTTTACTGATTTTCATTGGCAGTTACTTCTGCAAGCTTTGCTTTCATTCCTATACCTTTATTTTATGTAATTCTGTTAACGACTACTCTCCGACTCCTACTGACTTTCATGACAGTTACAATGAGTGTCAATTTTTTTGCGTAGATTCTTCCGTGTGAAGAATGGAGATGAATAACACAGAATAAATAAAACTTTTTCTAGCGCTATCAGTTGCGTGCATTATTTTGATGCATATTTTTTTCTTCAGAGGCTACGGGGTCAAGTGGTTAGGTTACACTGTGCAACAATGAAAATGTAAATCGAATGAAAATAGCTAATTCCTGTCAATTCTAATGTGCTGATCGCGAATATCACAAAGACAATTTAAAATTAGCTCCAGTTTTAATTTTACATTGTTTTATTATGGTGAGATAGTTACATATGGATTTTTATATTAAGTTTAAAATCAAATATTATAATGGTTTGTCAGAGTTATAATAGCTAGTAACAATGGATTATATTATTGTCCCTGGTCTTACTTGTGTGCAATATTTTGGATACAAGCATTTTGATACCAATTTTAGTGATCTTTTTGTTGTCTCCTCTTCAACTTCAGTGACTTTATTAATGCATGTAACGATTTTTGCACATTTGTTTCCAGATTAACTTCCAGTTGTTCAAGTTGACTGCTATTTAAGTGAATAAAAATACCACGAGTTCGTGTTAACAGTGCTGACACATTTTGCTGTGTGTGTGGAGAAGTGGTACTTACTTCACAAAAACAGCAAATAACTCCATTGATTATAAAAGCTTACAGTTGTTATTTTGGATGCAAAATAGGTGATCAGGATAAACCCTGGGCTCCACATCTGATCTGCAACACTTGTGCCAGCAACATCAGGAATTGGATGCAAGGGAAAGGACGTTCAATGCCCTTTGCAGTGCCCATGATCTGGCGTGAGACAACTAACCACGTCAGTGACTGCTAATTTTATATGGTTCCTCCTATCAAGAAGGGAATATGTAAGAAGAAGAAGTGGACAGTGATCTGTCCTAACATTCCATCTGTCATACGCCCAGTTCTACATGGGTAAGGATTGACAGTACCTGAACCACTGACAGAGTATGAGATTACTTCTGATGGGGATTCTGAATGTTCTGAAACATGTACATCACAAGATCCAGAGTTTCTTCCAAATATATCATCAACTGATGATCCACAAAAATTTTCCCAAAATGAGTTAAGAGATCTCATTAGAAATTTGGAACTCTCTAAACCTAAGGTTGAGATTTTAGCATCACGATTGCAGCAGCGCAATTTTCTGGAAAGCATCATAAATGTTTCATTCTACCGCAGAAGAGAGCAACAATTCACTCTTCTTTTTTTAGCATGCAAGATAGTCTTGTGGCATGTGTAGACATATATGGTCTAATGAAGGCTCTCAGAATTAATTACAACCCTGATGAGTGGATGCTATTTATTGATTCATCAAAGTCGAGCTTAAAAGCAGTGCTTTTACATATTGATAATGAGCTTCCTTCTGTTCCAGTTTGGTATAGTGTTCATATGAAAGAGTCATACCGAAACATGAAAATTTTACTAGAAGCCTTCAAGTATAATGATTCTCCATGGCAGATTCGTGGTGACTTGAAATGGTTGCACTGCTATTGGGTATGCAGTTAGGGTATACTAAATATTGCTGCTTTCTCTGTGCATGGGATAGCCGAGCTCGTGCACCTCATTACAATAAACATGAATGGCCCACCAGAAAACATCTTCAACCTGTAGTAGATCCTAAGAGGATTCTGCTCCCGCCCTTGCCCATCAAGTTGGGCCTCATGAAAAACTTTCTTAAGGGAATGAACAAAGATAGTGTCATGTTTAAGTGCTTACGGCAAAAATTGTCGTACTTAAGTGATGCAAAAGTAAAAGAGAGCATCTTTGCAGGTCCAAAGATTCGAGAACTTTTTGGAGACCATACTTTTGATGGAATCATACAAGGTGATGAGAAGCATGCATGAGAATGTTTTAAGACAGTCTGTTTACAGTTTTTAGGGAACGCACGAGCAATAAATTACAAGGAGTTGTAGATAACATGACATCTCATGAGAAATTTGGTTCCAACATGTCATTGAAAATGGCTTTTTTACATATTCATCTTGAATTCTTCCCTAAGATTGTGGTGCAGTAAGTGATGAACATGAGGAGTGATTTCGTCAAGATATTGCCACATTAGAGAAGAGGTATGCTGGAAAGTGGAGCCCTACTATTTTAGCAGATTACTGCTGGACTATCATAAGGGATGTTCCCAAGTATTTGTATAAATGTCAAGCCAAGCGAAAACGGTCATATTCGGAATTTATCTCTGAACGAAATATGTAAAATATGTAGCTGTATATGCTGTACATATGGACATTTATTATTTGTAGTCCTTTGTATACATTTGTGACGAGTTAATTTATATATTTTCTTTTGTGCTTTACATAGTTCTGGTAAAAAGCAGACTTACAAAGTATTTTCATTCACGTAATATTATCTTCATTTTTTCTTAATATTTTACTTCTATACTTCCAGAAAGGCACTAAAATTTATCAGTGCATAACACATAACATAATTCAAGTAATTATTCACTTAAAATTTGTTATGCTGAATCTTGGATCATGAATGCATATTTAGTTAGTGAGTTATTTTTAAAAAATGTAAATTACTTTTTTTAAAAAAAACTAGAGCAAAATATTTATGAAGGCGATTTTGTATTATTTTATACTGAAACAAACATAATTAACTCAAAATGATACAATTTACATACTTTTGCTTCAAATTTGTTGTTCAGTGTTATCAGACTTTATGTCTTTAATTAGCGAATTCCTTCGATCCTCTCTCAATGCATCAGTAATATGCTTCGGAGGAACACATGGTTCAGATGGCTCTGAGCACTATGGGACTTAACATCTGAGGTCATCAGTCCCCTAGACTTAAAACTACTTAAACCTAACTAACCTAAGGACACCACACACATCCATGCCCGAGGCAGGATTCGAACCTGCGATCGTAGCAGAAGCGCGGTTCCGGGCTGAAGGGCCTAGAATCGCTCGGCCACAACGGCCGGCGGAGGAGCAGAATGTACCTGACTTTTTCCTAAGAGTTTGTTGTGTTATTCCTTTTTGCGCGAGCAAATCATTTTGATGCTTTCTACTTTATCAGTTGATATCAGTTTGGTACCCAGCTATTGTACAAGTACATTTGGTATATTGAGAATGTAATCTAGAATTGTAGCAAACTGTGAGCTAGGTTTAGGGACAGCAGTTTTAATGCGAATAACTTGGGTCAGTTATTAAGTTAGCTTCCGCGATGTGCCTTAGAAGCATCACTCTATGTAGCTCTTTTACTCTTTTGCCATTGTCTTCGCCTTGCACTATTGCTGCACATTTACCTCTAGAATGTTACAGCTTCTGCCGATTCTCAGTTTTCCAATAAATGTGTTCCATGAAATGGATGTCTTGCAGGCGTCATTCCCACGAAATGCACTGATTCTTACGAAGAGTCGATGACTGTTTACCAACTTATGTACTAGTTTCCCCGACACACATAAACTGAAATAACATGTGATTTAGTTCTCTGCGCGATAGCAATGGAGATACTATCGAAGACAGTGCTGCCAAAGAAGAGTTACTAAACACAGCCTTCCGAAATACCTTCACCAAAGAAGACGAAGTAAATATTCCAGAACTCGAATCGAGAACAGCTGCCAACATGAGTAACGTAGAAGTAAATATCCTCGGAGTAGTGAAGCAACTTAAATCACGTAATAAAAGCAAGTCTTCTGGTCCAGACTGTATACCAATTAGGTTCCCTTAGGAATATGCTGATGCAGTAGCCCCATACTTAACAATCATATACAACCGTTCGCTCCCCGAAAGATCCGTACCCAAAGACTGGAAAGTTGCACAGGTCACACCAATATTCAAGAAAGGTAGTAGGAGTAATGCACTAAATTACAGGCCCATATGGTTAACGTCGATATGCAGCAGGATTCTAGAACATATATTGTGTTCGAACATTATGAATTAACTCGAAGAAAACGGTCTATTGAGACACAGTCGACATGGGTTTAGAAAACATCGTTCCTGTGAAACACAACTAGCTTTTTATTCACATGAAGTGTTGAGTACTATTGACTAGGGATTTCAGATCGATTCCGTATTTCTGGATTTCCGGAAGGCTTTTGACACTGTACCACACAAGCGGCTCGTAGTGAAATTGCGTTCTTATGGAATATCGTCTCAGTTATGTGACTGGATTTGTGATTTCCTGTCAGAGAGTTCACAGTTCGTAGTAATTGACGGAAAGTCATCGAGTAAAACAGAAATGATTTCTGGCCTTCCCCAAGGTAGTTTTATAGGCCCTTTGTTGTTCCTTATCCATATAAACGATTTTGGAGACAATCTCAGCAGACGTCTTCGGTTGTTTGGAGATGACGCTGTCGGTTATCGACTAATAAAATCATCAGAAGATAAAAAAACTGCAAAACGATTTAGAAAAGATATCTGAATGGTTCGAAAAGTGGCAATTGACCCTAAATAACGAAAAGTGTGAGATCATCCACATGAGTGCTAGAAGGAATTCGTTAAACTTCGGAAACACGATAAATCAGTCTAATCTAAAAGCCGTAAAATCAACTAAATACCTAGGTATTACAATTACGAACAACTTAAATTGGAAGGAACACATAGAAAATGTTGTGCGGAATGCTAACCAAAGACTGCGTTTTATTGGCAGGACGCTTAGAAAATGTAAGACCTACTAAGGAGACTGCCTATACTACGCTTGTCCGTCATCTTTTAGAATACTGCTGCGCAGTGTGGGATCCTTACGAGGTAGGACTGACGGAGTACATCGAAAAAGTTCAAATAAAGGCAGCACGTTTTGTATTATCGCGAAATGGCTCTGAGCACTATGGGATTTAACTTCTGAGGTCATCAGTCCCCTAGAAGTTAGAACTAATTAAGCCTAATTAACCTAAGGACATCACACACAGCCATGCCCGAGGCAGGATTCGAACCTGCGACCGTAGCGGTCGTGCGGTTCCGGACTGAAGCGCCTAGAACCGCTCGGCCACACCGGACGAAATATGGAAGAGAGTGTCACAGAAATGATACAGGATTTGGGTTGGAAATCATTAAAAGAAAGGCGTTTTTCGTTGCGACGGAATCTTCTCACAAAATTCCAATCACCAACCTTCTCCTCCGAATGCGAAAACATTTTGTTGACACCGACCTACATAGGGAGGAACGATCACCACGATAAAATAAGGGAAATCAGAGCTCGTACGGAAAGATATAGGTGTTCATTCTTTCCACGCGCTATTCGAGATTGAAATAATAGAGAATTGTGAAGGTAGTTCGATGAACCCTCTGCCAGGCACTTGAATGTGATTTGCAGAGTATCCATGTAGATGTAGATGTTTAGTAAAAATTTTCATTTGATATTTGCTTCCTATATTTCACACATACTGTTTAAGACAGGTAATTGAAGCGTAAAGTGATATACGAGATAATGACAGATAACAAAATAGTTAGGAGAAAGAACGATGCATTATATTGTACCGAAAATATTACTGACATAACTGTATATACATGTTCATACTATATATTCCTAAATGTGACTGTGGCAGTGTCGTACCATCACTCAGCATGAAACGTAGCGATTGTAATTCTCCCCTTCCTTCTTAGCGACTGTCACTAACAGTAAGTGAAATAACGGATAGCAACAGTCATTTTTATCTTTATTACTGAGCGACTATCCCAGAACCTGAAACGATGATGTAGCAGGTTGCATATCTAACGGCTTCTAGGTGCAACAAAAACAGAAAAATTCGTTTTTCAATATCTCGCATAATTATTGGACAAATTTAAAAATTTAAAATGCTGCTGTAATGCACTCATTAAGAGGTATACTCTTTGTGATAAAAAGTTTAACGCAGTAAGACAATCGTTGACAGTTAGAAACTGTTTTCCTTCAGGCAACCTAACTGACTGCGTGCAAATACCCGGACTTTATTGATCCACTATTTGAGAATTAAAGCACTTAGCGACTTCCAACAAAATTTACTCGTAATTTCAAACCTCCAAGAAGCTTTATCTACCTAAAAGAAAAACCGTTTATTGCTTACTATATTTTCCCTGTCCATGAAGTAAAATTTCAACATCGGACATGAAGTTTTAAATCACTTCTTTGCTATCGACTCTACTGCAACACCATTTTGAGAGAGCTTCTACACATACTGCCGAAAGTATCGACATAGTTATATCATTGTAAGACACTCACATCTAGATATACAACGTCACAGACATTTAGATGCATGGGAAACTAGCTTCTGCTTAAAATGCCCCGCAGTTAAACTTCAGCACCGAGACTGGCGCTCTAATTTGTTATTAATTCTTTGTTACTAACTATATTCGCGACAGACTTTGGAGACAGTACCTACACATATCATTGAATGTAAATGCAAAATTTGTCGTAGTTCAGGAAATATGAAGTCATAAGGGTTGAGATGCGTGAGAAACTAGCTCTTGCTTAAAATGGAGCGAAAATTACCATGACCATACTAATTTAGTGTTTCGTAATAAGAGCACTTAGCCACTTCCAACAAACATTAAGCAAAACAATCAAACCTTTTCCAGACTTGTTCTCTTACATGCTTAACGTCATATATTTAACACATCAGAAGTCTGAAGCTGCTTTGTACGTGGGAGTTAGATTCTTTAAAGACTCAAGGGTTTACTGGTACGCACTGAGTCATTAAAAATCACAAAGAGCATCGCTTGAGAGTGGTGACAGAATATTATTTACGAGCGTGAATGATAAGGAACATCCTGCTATGGCGGAAAATTTTTCTTGAATCGCAGCTGTCTTTAACGTTAGTTACGGAAAAGAATGCTAAAATTTAACATAGAATCTGTGAGTTACGAGATGATTCTACACCAGTCTCTTGGAGGCGATTGATGTGAATCTATAAAAGCCTACAACATGCAGTAAAATTTGCCCTAAACTGTAATTTTTAAGATGGAAACACGAGGAAAAATAATATTTTGAAAAGATTGTCAACATCAAAATGTTAATGATTAAATTCGTGCTGCGTAGGAACACAATGGTTAATTTCAACGTTTATTTGAAGAGACATTTTGATGTGACCTACTTAAGTTAGATCTAGGATCCGGACCCACACTGATAACATCTAATGAAACATTTGTGCAATTACTTATATACACTCTTCTTCGGGTCCATAATATCGCAGCAATTATCCTTAGTTTTTAGGATAACATAACACTGCAAATTACAGTGAAATTGTTACTTTGGATCCACACACTAGATTAGGCATCCTGATCTCTTTTACTTGCCAACAATACTAATCACAGAATCACCGTTTCAGATTGTGTGAAGAGATTAACAAAACTTCCTAATGCACACGTGAGTCTTTACTCTTCAATGATATAATAACTGATTTAGTTTTCCACTTGTTTATCCCTGTAGCTGTATGGTACACAGCTGACATAGCTTATAAAGTTCTGCTTTCTTGCCTCCATCAGTAAAAATTTGATTTGGCTTCTCAACTGTTAAGATAAAGTAATTTGCAAATATTTTGGTAGTTCTTAGTGGATTACCGAGAGTTTCATTTTCCGGCACAAGAGATGAAATATGCAGAGCGCCCACCTTCTGATCTAGAGCATCTTTCATAACTGAGCGTATGGCTTCTTTAATTTCATTCTGTGAGGGGTCTACTATCCCGCTACACAGTACTGTTTTAGCCTGTCCGATGACATTCAGGATAATTTTGTAGTACTTTGTGTGCGCTGAACTTGTGCAGTTAGCCTGGAACTGTCTTTCATGTTACGATTAAGTTTCTGTTGCGTATTGCATGATGTTCTTGACGCAATTAGTTATCAAACTTAGTTGTTCATTGAACAGTACAATTATGTTTTCAGTTAATGTTAAGGAAAGTAATGAGTGCCTGTAGATGTGCACTATTTTTGTTATTCAATCTGTCACGACTCTAGGAAGCCGGCCGGAGTGGCCGAGCGGTTCTGGACGCTTCAGTCTGGGACCGCGCGACCGCTACGGTCACAGGTTCCAATCCTGCCTCGGGCATGGATGTGTGTGATGTCCTTAGGTTTGTTAGGTTTAAGTAGTTCTATGTTCTAGGGGACTGATGACCTCAGGCGTTAAGTCCCATAGTGCTTAAAGCCATTTGAACCATTTTTGACTCTAGACTTATTGCGCTTCTGGATTGTTTCCAAAGGTCGCATTGCAAGTGGATCACTATCTCCTAACCTTTTGTTTAAGACTTTCATAACACAGTAGCTGATTTACTTTTCCTCAGTATCCCTCACATTCGCATTAAATAAGCTTACTGATTCATCTGATCTGCATTCTTTACCTACAGAATCAGTTTCCACCATTAATGGATGCTTCCACAAGGAGTGGCACCTCTTAACTGACTTTATCTTGAAAAGACTCTATTTATTTTCAGTTACAGGAACCAAGCCTTACGTGAAGACGCATCCTCCCACTATACTGTGACAAATGGGCTTACGCAATCAACTCAGCATATGTCCTGTCAACTGTGCTATCCGTCTTGAATGCGTATTTGAATTTCAGCTTGACGGTGTACTGTTAGAGTTTTGCATTAGTGCTTCTCCTGTCAAAGATGGTTCAAATGGCTCTGAGCACTATGGGACTCATCTGCTGTGGTCATAAGTCCCCTAGAACTTAGAACTACTTAAACCTAACTAACCTAAGGACATCACACACATCCATGCCCGAGGCAGGATTCGAACCTGCGACCGTAGTGGTCATGCGGTTCCAGACTGTAGCGCCTTTAACTGCTCGGCCACTCCGGCCGGCCCTTCTCCTGTCACCTGTGCTGTTATTAAGGTACAAATAGTTTTCATATATTAAAATACTCGTTAGTAAAATTACTTGACAAGTAGGGAGAAAGATTATGTAGAAGATTACAGGCCAATTTTCTTATTACCTATATTTTCAAAGGGCTCTGAGGATGCTGCGTGTGAGAGATTTGTAGCGCTACTACTGAAAACAAATAACGTGATGTGCAGTTCGCAGAATCGCTCAAGAAAGGAAGCGTCAACACGAAAACCACTTTATAGTTTTGTGTGTGAGGTGCTTAATGGTGTTAATGATAATGACAGCAGGTATTTCCTTTGATTTAACTGAAGCATTTGAACATGTGTCCCATAGATTGTTAAAAAGTTATAAATTTAGATGTAAAGCGCACCAGTGATTCATTTCATACCTAGTAAGTAGGAAGCAGATCCATATCCTCGAAAAAAAAAAAAAAAAAAAAAAGGTTCTGTTCTATGTTTATGGTTTTCTTGATATATACACCTCTAAATATGATGGCTGAATTAAGAATTTGCTTAATTCCCATTACACAAGTGTCATTGTGAAAACCGTATAATGGAAAGTAAATGATAGGCAACTAGAGCAATAGGTTACACCGGTTCATGGATTACAAAGAAGAGATTGACGCTTAATTGCAAGAAAACGCATTGCACGCAGTTTCCAACACAAAACTTTTGCCAAAGCAAAATTTCGTTATTAAAGGACGAAAGGAGGATTTTAATAACTTAGATCAGATGCAGGGCGTGAATGGAAACGGACCGATTTGGATATGGTGAAAGAGGCCGGGGATTATATTGTAAAACGTTTACAATCACAAGGAAGAAACCCTTGCATATTGCCATTTCACGCATTGTTCACGTTTTGAAAATGATGTCTTGTAAGTGGCTACCATTTTCAATTTCACAGACGATCTGCGATTTAACTCGTTTACAGCACGTTCAATCATCTATATAAGAATGTTTCTGATTTCTGAACGAATGGTATCTTTCAGCTCCACAATTGTGTGTAGATGTCTAGCATACAGCCTATGTTGCAGGAATCCTCAAAGGAAGTAATTAGAAACCATTAAGTCGGCATGTCTGGGAGGCTACAAAATGTCCCCATTGCTTGAAATGATGTGCTTGCCAAACACTCTGCGCACTGCTGTCGTTGAAATTTGAGTACATAGAGACATAGCACCATCTTGGTGACGCCAAAATTGATTTTCAGTAAACTGTTGACACCCATGTTGGAGGAATGTGTCAACCGTGGCAGCGTACGACAGAGATTTATTTTTGGTTACACATTCATGATCATCCTCAAGAAAGAAGGGACCGATTCTGTCCACCGAAGAGACAGCGCAGCACACCGAGACTTTCTGCCCGTGGAGTTCGTGAGGATTATCCACGCATCAGTACCGGCAGTTTTGTTTGTTGACATAAATACTGAGGTGAAAATTCGCCTAGCCACTCATCCACAGAAAATTTAAAAAGACTGAATTGTCCCTAGTTTTAGTCCACAGTTCAATAGAAGACACATTCACTTTTCATTACGTCTCCCATTTATTTGTTGTACAATCTGTACCTTGTACGGTTCGTTAAAATGTTCTACACACTACGCCTGGATATTCTCACTAGTGCCGCAATTCGTCTCACAAAACGCTTTGGATTACTGGTTACAACATTTTGCACATCCTCTATTCGTTCCTGTGAACAATCATAAACTGATTTCATGTGACGATGACAGGATCATTCCGTCTAAGGTAGAAATGACGACAGTATTATCGTATAGCAGCAACAACACGTTACAGTTTCTGTAAAACGCTGTCACAGTCACAGCAGTTTCAAGTCCGCTACAGCGCTCCTTCTCAGCAAATGGCGTACCTACTTGAAACGTATAATAAACATTCAGTGTTGCTGATAATACCAATCCACTTTTGGAGACTAATTAAAACAGCCCATATTTTCTGCCACACCTTGTATATGTAAAGCACTAAAGAGTGAATGTTGGTTTACTTTATGCAGTTTCCTTGTCTTCCTGTTGTTGTTGTATTCTACAGTCCGAAGACTGGTTTTTCGCAGCTCTCCACGCTATTCTGTCGTGTGCAAAGCTCTTCATCTCCGGACAGCTACTGCATCCTTTTGCAAGTGCTTACTGTATTCGTCTCTTGGTCTTCCTCTACAATTTTTGAACCACACACAAACCTCTAATACACACCTTGTGGTCGTTTAATGTCTCAGAATGTGTCCTATCAACCGACCCCTTCTTTTAGTCAGGTTTTGCCACAAATTTTTTTCTCCCCAGTTCTATTCAGTGTGTCTTAATTATTTCCATGATGTACCTATGTCTAATCTTTAGCGTTCTTCTGTAGCACCACAGTTCGAAAGCTTCAGTTCTCTTCTTGTCTGAACTGTTTATCATCCACGATTTACATCCAAACAAGGCTACACTACAGAAATTGTCTTCAGAAAAGACTTCCTAACATTTAAACCTATTTTAGATGTTAAAAAATTTCTCTTTTTCAGAAACGCTTTTCTCACTACTGTTATTCTTGATTTTATATCCTCTCTAGGTCAGCCATCGTTAGCTATTTTACTGTCTAAATAATAAGACTCCTCTACTACTTTTAATATCTTATTTCCTAACATAAATCCACCTGAATCGCCTGATTTAATTCGACTACATTCCATTACACTCGTTTTGTTTTTGTCGATGTTCATCTTACATCCTCCTTCCAAGACACTGTCCATTCAATTGCTATTCAGAGTACTATTCTACCTCTGACAGAATTACAATGTCATCGGCAAACCGCATAGTTCTTATCTCCCTGAACTTTAATTTC
Source organism: Schistocerca cancellata (assembly GCF_023864275.1). NCBI lineage: Eukaryota > Metazoa > Arthropoda > Insecta > Orthoptera > Acrididae > Schistocerca > Schistocerca cancellata. The sequence continues at coordinate 401,240,479 of NC_064626.1, forward strand.
TTCTACACATCTTTCTTTGGTTTCGTTTACTGCTTGCTCACTGTGCAGATTGAATAACGTAGCGGACAGGCTACAATAATGTCTTACCCCATTTTCAACCACTGCTTCCCCTTCATGCCTTTCGATTCATACAACTACCGTCTGGCTCCTATACAAGTTGTAAATAGCCTTTCGCTCCTGTATTTTACCCCTGAAACCTTCAGAATTTCAAACAGTGTATTCCAGTCAACACTGTCAAATGATATAAACTTGGGTTTATCTGTCCTTTATTTCTGTTCTAGGATAAGTCATATGGTCAGTTCTGTCTCGCGTGTCCCAGCTTTTCTCCGAAAATCAAACTGTTTTCCCCTGACGTTGGCTTCTACCAGTTTCTTTATTCTTCTGTAAATAAATCGTGTTAGTATTTTGCAACCATGGCGTATTTAACTGATATTTAGGTATTTTTACTACTGTCAGTCCCTGGTTTCTTTGGAATCACCACATTCTTCTTGAAGCCTGAGGATATTTCGCCTGTCTCATACATCTTGTATTCCAGGAGGAATACTTTTGTCATGACTGACTCCTCCAAGGTTATCAGTAGTTCTGACGGAATGTCGTCTACTCCAGGGGCCTTGTTCCAACGTCAGTCTTTCAGTACTCTGTCAAATTCTTCTCGCACTATCATATCTCCTATATCACCTACGTCCTCTTCCCTCTCTGTATTATTGTCTTCACGTTCATTTCTCTTGTCTAACTCCTATTTCCCTTCAGCCTTTCAGCTTTCTCTTCTTTGCTTCGTAGGTACTCGTTTTCGTCCGATCTCCTGATGTTTATGTAGCTGCTTATCTTTTCTCCAAGGCCTCTTTAGTTTTCCTAAAGGCGGTATCTATCTTTCTCCTAGTTCTATATGCTTCTGTATCTTTAAATTTGTCTCCTATGATATCATATTCTGAAGTAAGTTTATATAGTCACAAGGAATATTCTCAGCTGAAAAAATGAGGGTCGAAGCAAATTAAAGTCCCAGGTAGCTTAGTGCAGATTTGTGGTCAACTGTCATCGAATTCTAACTCCGGATTTCCGAATAATAAGACGGACTCGGAAAGCATTGTAGGAATGAATTGCTGAACAACAGTCAGGAAAGCTATTTGCCTTTGGATAACACTTCCGATACTATTTTTCAAAAATGTAAGGACTATTCTGTAGGTTTCAATGTAAATGGGCTTCCAGCAGGAATGTCCACGTTCCTTTTACTCTGTATTGAGTTCCTAACAGTAATGTAGTATTCCGCTGTGAAGTGTTCTTCCTTGATACACAATAGTGAAAATCTTTCGATTTCATGTGTTTATATTCATTTTTATTCAAACAATCTTCGAGATCCTGTAAATTATGTAGAGACGTGCTCTATGCTTCGGGCCACTTGCTATCACGAAAACGAAGAAAAATAAATATAAAAATGTAATAAAGAAAAAGAATTTTAAAAATAATGGTTTTCATATTTATCATTCCTAATTTGCAGTCGAGATCGTCATCTAGTCCTCTGGCTCACTATACTTTTGACAGGTATTTTTCAGTAACCCTACATACGAATAAAAAGGCTGTTATCAGTTCCGTTTTAATTGCGTAAAAGGAACTCGAAAATGAAATTCGTTACTCGAATTACGTAGAGAAAAGAGACATAGAACTCATTATTTGGTTCAGTCAAATAAAAAATGTCTGTGCACATTAGGTATTTAAAAAAAAGAGAAGAACTTTTAAACAAAAGGCGCTATTTATTTTACGTGCCCATTTGAAAAGCTCTTTGCAACTATTTATATGAAAAAAAAAGGTTTCCGTATAGTTAATCAGCTTTACTACTTACTTTGGGTCCAGCAAAGAAAGTACAGAAATGCAAAGAAAAACAGTAACTATTTCGAGATTTGAGGATGACTTCGTAAATGTAACTAAAAGTGGGAAGGACTTTAGAAAGTACTGTTAAATTTCATGGTTAGCCTGTTTAACACATTGGTCGACTTTTGAATAAATAACGTAGGATAAAATTACTGAAGAGCGCTAGAAATCAGAATAAGTAGCTGACTATGGCTGTCGCAAAGTATGTTGTTGAGCTGTTGCATCAGATCAGTTTAGTCAACATGAAAATCTCATGAAAATGCTCAGGAATTGGAGGATGTGAGCTACTTTAATTTCTAGAAAGGTTGTAAGAAAACTTTCGAGTGTTAGAAGACGTGTTTTAAGAAATTACATCGCATGCATGATCTGTTTTACACACACCAAGGATAATGAAAGATATTAGTGCAGGGCTTTACGAAAGATATCTTTACCTCGGATGAACTGATAATAGACTCGTACAGATATCGAATGATACTGCTTTGAATTACGCTCAGTTTTGAACTAACCAATGATTAATGAAAGTAGAAAAAAACAGCAAAAAATACCATCTATTTCTCTAAGTAACTTTGGCAGAGCGTTTTACAGATCCTGTTGCTTCCTTACATTCAACAACTGAATTTATCTATTCGTCTATAGTGGTTTCCTGAGTGCCACTGTGTTTCCAAAATGTCTTAGTAGTATGTCACAAGAATGGCAAATTTTACTATTTTCAGCCTCTAATGTTATTGAATGAGACGCACAATATACGTAACGTGCTAAGACGACAGATTAATCAGTGCACTGAAACACAACTTCTGTCTCTATTTCTGTACACACTCGTTAATTCTCGAAATTCTTATCACTCTTAGAAGAATGTGGTTGAACAATTATGTATTCCTTATGTTTCTTGAGTGTGAATGAACATAAATATTTTTCTAAGTTTTTAAATTATCCTTGTTTACCAGTTTTTGAGGTATTTAAGCGCTAGTATGGAAAACAAAGTTGAAGATCAGTTAAACTACAATTAGTTTGGCTTTAAGGAAGGTAAAGCACCAGAGAGGAAGTTATGATGTTGCGCTTGATAACGGGTGCAAGAACTGCGAAAAATCAAGAAAAGTTCATAGATTATGTCGACGTGGAAAAAGTGCTGGACAAAATGCAAGAACAGGTAATGTGCAATATGTACAAGATCCAAGAGGGGGCAACAAGGACGGAAGACCAAAAACGAAGTGCTTGGGTTGGAAAAAGTATGAGACCGGGATGTAGTCTTTCGTCTACCACTGTTCAATCTATGCATCGAAAGGTTCATGAATGGGATTAAAATTTAAGATGAAAAGATATCAATCATAAGAGTCGCTGATGACATTACTATCCACAATGAAAGTGTGGAAGAACTGTAGGACCTGCTGAATAGAGTGAATAGTCTAATGAACACACACTACGGAAAGAAATAAACTGAAGAAAGGTGAAAGTAGTGAGGAATAGCAGATACGGGATTATTGGTAAATTTAACATCAGAATTTGGGACCAGGACATAGGCGAAGTGAAAGGTTTCTGCTATCTTGGAGGCAAAATAACACGTTACGAACGAAGCGAGGAAGACATAAAATGCAGACTAGCACAAGCGAAGAGGGTATTACTGGTAAAAACTAGTCAACTAGTATCAAAACTAGGCTTAAATTTGGGGAATAAATTTCTCAGAATGCACGTTGCGAGTACAGCAGTGCAAGGAACTAAATCATAAACTGTGGGAACACTGGAAAAGAAGTGTTGAGAAGTGGTATTATACACTCCTGGAAATTGAAATAAGAACACCGTGAATTCATTGTCCCAGGAAGGGGAAACTTTATTGACACATTCCTGGGGTCAGATACATCACATGATCACACTGACAGAACCACAGGCACATAGACACAGGCAACAGAGCATGCACAATGTCGGCACTAGTACAGTGTATATCCACCTTTCGCAGCAATGCAGGCTGCTATTCTCCCATGGAGACGATCGTAGAGATGCTGGATGTAGTCCTGTGGAACGGCTTGCCATGCCATTTCCACCTGGCGCCTCAGTTGGACCAGCGTTCGTGCTGGACGTGCAGACCGCGTGAGACGACGCTTCATCCAGTCCCAAACATACTCAATGGGGGACAGATCCGGAGATCTTGCTAGCCAGGGTAGTTGACTTACACCTTCTAGAGCACGTTGGGTGGCACGGGATACATGCGGACGTGCATTGTCCTGTTGGAACAGCAAGTTCCCTTGCCGGTCTAGGAATGGTAGAACGATGGGTTCGATGACGGTTTGGATGTACCGTGCACTATTCAGTGTCCCCTCGACGATCACCAGTGGTGTACGGCCAGTGTAGGAGATCGCTCCCCACACCATGATGCCGGGTGTTGGCCCTGTGTGCCTCGGTCGTATGCAGTCCTGATTGTGGCGCTCACCTGCACGGTGCCAAACACGCATACGACCATCATTGGCACCAAGGCAGAAGCGACTCTCATCACTGAAGACGACACGTCTCCATTCGTCCCTCCATTCACGCCTGTCGCGACACCACTGGAGGCGGGCTGCACGATGTTGGGGCGTGAGCGGAAGACGGCCTAACGGTGTGCGGGACCGTAGCCCAGCTTCATGGAGACGGTTGCGAATGGTCCTCGCCGATACCCCAGGAGCAACAGTGTCCCTAATTTGCTGGGAAGTGGCGGTGCGGTCTCCTACGGCACTGCGTAGGATCCTACGGTCTTGGCGTGCATCTGTGCGTCGCTGCGGTCCGGTCCCAGGTCGACGGGCACGTGCACCTTCCGCCGACCACTGGCGGCAACATCAATGTACTGTGGAGACCTCACGCCCCACGTGTTGAGCAATTCGGCGGTACGTCCACCCGGCCTCCCGCATGCCCACTATACGCCCTCGCTCAAAGCCCGTCAACTGCACATACGGTTCACGTCCACGCTGTCGCGGCATGCTACCAGTGTTAAAGACTGCGATGGAGCTCCGTATGCCACTGCAAACTGACTGACACTGACGGCGGCGGTGCACAACTGCTGCGCAGCTAGCGCCATTCGACGGCCACCACCGCGGTTCCTGGTGTGTCCGCTCTACCGTGCGTGTGATCATTGCTTGTACAGCCCTCTCGCAGTGTCCGGAGCAAGTATGGTGGCTCTGACACACCGGTGTCAATGTGTTCTTTTTTCCATTTCCAGGAGTGTAGAACGATGCTGAAAATTAAGTCGAATGATGTGATAAGAAAGAAAAGACTCTTCGCAGATTTGACGAGGGGAGAAACATGTGGCATTGACGAGAATGGAGAGGAAGGTAGGACATGTGTTACAACATCAAGGAATAACTTCCGTGGTAACTGAGTGAGGGAATAAACTGTAGGTGCAGACAGATATTGAAGTGTGCATGTGAATGTCGTGCGGCATTGTTAGTTGGGATATTCTACTGGGTGGGTTGAGTCGCTTGTCGAAAAGAGTGTCATTACACAGCACACATCAGCTCCTATTCTTACGAATATGTAAGAGTTGTGTCGTATGTGTACTGATGAAGTGTAGGTAAACGTGACGGATGGTGTGGTGTTGTGTTTGTGTTTTATGATGATGCTAATGATCATGCTGCTGCTGCTGCTGCTGCTGATGATGATGATGATGGTGTTGATGATGATGATCTTGAGAGAAGGGAGAAAGCGAAACGCAGTGCCGGTGGATAACCTACTGCCGTCGAATAGCACCAAGAGAGCCACCAAGCTTCACGATCCGATCCTACCGAAGGATCACAACCAACCGCGTTACATGCACATAATTCAGGAGATGCTGCCGATAGGTTGGGACTTTAAGCCGGAACATTGGCGAAAAAACTGGTGATCAGGAAGTTTACGCCACCACCTCTCCTGCACTTTCTGCCCAAATACAGACAGCGAAAGTTTCATCCATCACAAAAATTCGTACCAGTTCATTCCAGGTCGATCGGCACTGCATATACGGCCTCGGCCACGGAGACAGATACATTCTGGAATATATTCAACAGATAAATGAGGATGTTGTGTACTAGTTCTACTCTGAAATGAAGAGGTTGGCACAGGAGAGGCACGCAAAAGAGAAAAGTCAGTTCAGACTCTTCCAACGAAGATCGACGGAACGGGTTTATTAGTGTCGTCTTTAGGTTTTTCTTTACATACCATTCGTATTTCAGTGATAATAGCCAGGCTGAAAGCTGCGGGAGCAGATATGCAGAACAGTCTGTGACGTGATAAGAAGCGTACGCGTCTCGGCAATATTCAACTAACGAACCGTCGAGCCGTTTCACCTTTCCTCTGAAAAAATACCGCAATAAGTACTAACCAGAAACTCAAGACTTAGTCTATGGTCGATAGCGCTTGACAAGGACACTAAAGAAAAGTTATGTCCTAAACTTTGATGACAGTGTGTGCAATTCAACTGTTTAGCAGGGTGTCGGCATGAGAACAAGATGCAGGAGTACGTCGTAATATCTTAGCATTATCAGCGCAGCAAGGCCAACCGGTCTCTCCAACAGATGCACGCCAAGACCGTAACGAGGCTCTCAAGCTGCATGCGCCTCGAGGTGGCCACTGCCAAAGCTGACATTTGCCGAGGAGCCGCCTCGTAAGACGAGCTCCCTGGGGCCTTAACGCGATGCACACGGCAAGCCGTCACGTGGCACTCCCTCCTATTTGGCACGGCTCCCCTGTCGTTCTTTCGAAAGGTCGCCTTCCTGAAGTTGAGGTGTTGTGCGATGTACGCATATATCGCCGCGTAAATATCAGCGCAGATACGCTGGGAAGAGCGTGTTCTCTGGGAAAAGATCTGCCATTTCTTTAAATATCGTCTCTGCTGATGAGTCAAAGTTACACTTCGTAAGTACCGCAAGCAGTCGCTGTGACATATCGAGGTGGTTCAAGGCGTGCCTAAATGCTCTTTCAAACCAGCCTTGAACTGCCGAGAGCTTCACAGTGACAATGGGTGTAATTCGGTGTTCTTTAACGCAACCAGCACAGTGCATAAGCAGCCAAATAGGAGAAATGACAAAGTAAAGGATATGAAAAAGAAAATACCGGTAACTCTGGACTGAGTGAAACGTTTCACATTGTAAAAGAGGGAAATTTAGGAAATATTCGCAACTGTTTAATATGAAGGCAATATTAGTACGGTTAACATTATTCTCGTGTAGAAAAAAAAACATGACTCCTTTACACAGGTGCTTCAAAAGCTAGCAGTTTGAATTGTTGTTTCATTAGTGAGGATCACCTAAATCTTTACCAGCTCATAATTATTAAAAATTCACAGACAGAGAAACGGTGTCATAAGAGAGGGACAGCGAATATTTAATCCCATATTGTTTAAAATTTTGAAGTATATCACTAAATCAACCACTCCTGAAAGCTCGAACTCCTGTGTGTAACATAGCTCCAAACGACTGATCACTTTACAGCCGAGTTAGAGCAATATCTGACGACAAATATGTGAGCGAGAAAAGTATAGAAATTGTTTGAAACTATGTAATTGCATAGGCTTCAGCGGCCAGAGTCAGTCGACATAAAAGTTTTCTGGTTATAGTACCGCGTCATATTGAAAAAACTACTGCTGGAGAAAACCAGCGTTTCGGCCACTGTTGCAGCTGCCTTCTTCTGGGTCTACTGGTGCGTTCTAGCTATGCAGTATCCCTAAAATTTCGTTATTACTGTTCACTGCACATGCCATTACGTCATAATTTTAAAAAGAGGGTTCATTTCAATGGTCACTTAAGAAAGTGCCTGTCTTCTATAGCGGTCGCAGGATCCATGACGTGCTAGCCTCCGCTAAGGACAAGGTGGATGCATTACATACTGCAGGAGTGTTCAAGGTGGAATTCGAATTGTTCAAATGGCTCTGAGCACTAGGGGACGTAACATCTGAGGTCATCAGTCCCCTAGAACTTAGAACTACTTAAACCTAACTAACTTAAGGACATCACACACATCCATGCCCGAGGCAGGATTCGAACCTGCGACCATAGCAGTCGCGCGGGAATACAAATGTGGAGAGGCATACATCGGCGAGACTGGCAGGCCAATAGCAACGCACATTCGGTATCACGAGCGCTATATTCTTCTAGGGCAACATAACAAATCTGCAGTGGCAGAACATCAGCAAAATTGAGGGAAAGAAATAAAATTCAGCGAAGCCTGTGTGTTGGCCAAGCAGCCAGATGTGACGAAACGCAAACTCGGAAGGACCATCGAAAATACTTAAAATTCCTAAAAACATGAATAGAGAGGATGAACTCAGGCTTGCCCCATCTTGGCTGCCAGCAATCAGTGCCCAAGAGACCGCACTGTCAACACTAGGCGTGAGTACTACCGGCGACTAATTGCCACCGCCTGGCCGATGTCCAGCACTTGGGAAACAGGAGCCAACTTCTCATTCGCCGGTGACCACCAATCATGGCACATGATACAAGCGCCAATAGACAACAGAGCTTACGCTCTGCCTCCACCACAGCAACCTATTAAAATATAGTTCCCTCACCTTCCTTAAGTGACCAGTGAAATGAGCTATCTTATTAAAATTATGACGTAATGGCATGAGCAGTGAACAGTAATAACAAAATATAAGGGACACTGCATAGGTAGACATCATGAGTATACACAGGAGAAGGCCGCAGCAACCGTGGCCGAAACGTTGGTTTTCTCCAGCAGTAGTTTTATACAATATGATGCGGTACCATACCCAGAAAACTTTTATGTCGTTTTAAATTATGTTTAAAGTTTGCTGCAAGTCACTAAATGCTCTCATTATCAAACACTGGATGACTATAGTCTGGGTAATTTGCACTCCGTCTCAAGTAAAAGCTAGTTTTTGACGATTCTCAATGTCTATGACGTCAGATCATCTGACCTGCAGGAAGCACAATGATATTACACGAAGAACATATCAGAGCATGGAAATAGGTGACAAGCCACTGAATTTCTGCAGAACATTTAAGGGAAATGTATCAGAAGCCTGCTATTGGATAGAAAGACACGAAAATACTTAGAACAAATAATGAAAGACACCTGCTTTATTTTTTCAAGAAAATTATCACATGGACAAAGCAAAGGTAGGAAAGAAGCTACTATTAAATGACCAAGTTAATACAACTAATCACTCACTATTTACGCTAATTAATCATATAACAGACAAGTATCCCAACAGATCACAAGCACCATTGCTCTCCCACGTATAGAAACGGAAAAAATAGCTGTACACACACACACACACACACACACACACACACACACACACGCACACACCCGCGCGCGCCGCACGCATACACAAATATGCATACACACAAAACTTATATCCCACACATACGGCCAAACAAAATAAAATTGGGAGCAGGAAATAGGGAAGTTCGCAACACCTACAAAAACAAATGACCCCTAAACACAGGAAATTTCAGTTAAAGTGCTATCTTTTGAAAACAAAGTGACCACAAGAAAAACTGAAAGCTTTCATTTTCCACATGAGAGCAATATGCTTTGTTAACAGAGAATGAATTAGACGCTGTTCTATAAGTACGTTAATTTTAGTGTAAGAAACATCCATGAAATGTTTTAAATGTATAACGTTTATGTGACAACGAAAATACCATGTAATACTCTGCGACAATCAGTAAAAATATCGTGTTAAAATGGCGAAACTCATCTGGGTGCAAAAGTAAAATTTAATGTGCAGCATACAAAAGGTGTTTTTTCTCGTAAACTCTTGCAAATGATATAATTTTGCAAATAAATTTAGTGTTATATAGAGATACTGCCTGAGAAAGTGTTGCGAGTAGAGGTAGTGGTAAAAAAGTAATAAATTAAAACGTCATGCCTATTGTTGAAATCTAAGAAGACACGTAGTTGTATTTCCTAATTTTTTTCAGTATCGACGACAAATTATCCCCTGCGTGGAATAAATATATAGCGAAATCATAAGTTTCGGGATGAATGTTAACATGAAATAAAACGTGGCAATACTTTATGGTTATTGTAGTGTCCAGTTAATTGGGATATGTCTGTTAAGGATTTGAATAGCGTTGATCTTCATATCTTCCTTTAAACCACAATGACGAAATACGAAACGTAAAAAATTTTACATTTGTACTAATGTGTACTCGTTCGTTGACACTGCCAACGAAATGAGAATACGAGCGTAAATAATGTTGAATTCTTCTTCCTATGACTGTCAATTTCTGTAACTACGCTGTTTAACCACCATTAAGTGCGGAAGACGTGACGCTTTCGTTTTGGTAAAGGAAGAAACTTTCCACAACAGAAAATTTACTTCATGTGGAGTCTAACTGGAGATAGCTCCATACGTGAGCTTAGAAAGTGTTTTTCGGCGACTACACGGAAGCTGTAATACAGATATCAACAATAGTTTTGCCTCACCACGGTTTCGAGAGATCCGGAACCTGTACAGAAAACTGGAATAGAGATCAACATAAACATCATTTCCGCCTTTTTCATTGGTCATGTAAACCACACATTGCATGTTGTACCACCATACAGAGACTGCTGAACACACCGGTACCTCTAACGCCTAGTAGCACGTCCTCTTGCATTGATGAATGCCTGTATTCGTCGTGGCATACACTCTTCAACGGCGATTAGGCTTAGATCATTCAGAGTGGTTGGTGGGTCACGTTGTACATAAGCAGCCCTTTTCAATCTATCCCAGGCATGTTCCATAGGGTTAATGTCTGGAGAACATGCTGGACACTCTAGTCAAGCGATGTCGTTGTCCTGAAGTCATTCACAAGATGTGCACGATGGGGGCGCGAATTGTCGTCCATGGAGACGAATGCCTTGCCAATATGCTGCCGATATGGTCGGAGGATGGCATTCACATATCATACAGCCGTTACGGCGCCTTCCATCACCACCAGCGGCGTACGTCGGCCCCACATATTGCCAACCCAAAACAGCAGGGACCCTCCACCATCGGTAAAGAGAACATGATACCAATCCTGAGCGGTCCATTCGGCGTGTTGTTGGGTCCATCTGTATCGCGCTGCATGGTGTCGTGGTTACTAAGATGGACCTCGCCATGGACGTGGGGAGTGAATTTGCGCATCACGCAGCCTATTGCACACAGTTTGAGTCGTAACACGTCGTCCCGTAGCTGCACGAATAGCATTATTCAACATGGTGGCGCTGCTGTCAGTGTTCCTCCGAGCCATAATCGGTAGGTAGCGGTCACCCACTGCAATAGTAGCCCTTGGGCGGCCTGAGCGAGGCATGTCATCGACAGTTCCTTTGTCTCTGTATCTCCTGCATGTCCGAACAACATCGCTTTGGTCCACTCCGAGACGCCAGGACACTTCCCTTGTTGAGAGCCCTTCCTGGCACAAAGTAACAATGCGGACACGATCGAACCGCAGTATTGATGGTCGAGGCATGGTTGAACTACATACAACAAGAGCCGCGTAGCTCTTTCCTAGTGGAATGACAGGAACTGACCGGCTATCGCAATCCCTCCGTCTAATGGGCGCTGCTCATGCATGGTTGTTTACATCTTTGGGCGGGTTTAGTGACATCTCTGAGCAATCAAAGGGACAGTGTCTATGTTACAATATCCACAGTCAACATCTACCTTCAGGAGTTCTGAGAACCGGATTGATGCAAAAAAATTTTTGGTGTGTGTATATCCGTCTATTGTGGCAGCTACGGAGTGAATCCAAGAGAAAGCTCTCCTAAAATGTGTGTGAATTTCTAAGAGACCAAACTGCTGAGGTTATCGGTCCCTAGACTTACACACTACGTAAACTAACTTATGCTAAGAACAACACCCACACCTAGGCCCGAAGGAGGACTCGAACCTCCGGAGGGAGAAGCTGCGCAGCCCGTTACCTGGCGGCTCAAACCGCGTGGCAAGGATCTCCCTGCATGATAGTTTCTCCCAGTAAGTACAGGTTATATTTATTCGGCAGCGCAGTAGCCACATTGTACTTTCAACGTGTATTCATCATGCTTAGGTTTCATACTTTGTCATTGGGCGATTACATCCGATCATGTTGTCTGATGGTTAACAAGCAGTCAAATTAGGGCAGAATGTAACTTTGATTTTTATTTAATGTCAAAGCTTATGACTCTTGTTTCACAATAAAGAAAATGTGAATTGTTTAGCAAACTTGCACAGTGAGGAACTATCTCAGTGAATAGTAACACGCTGTTGGTGTCTTACACCATAGTAAGAAAATTTAATATAAGTGCAAAACACATACTGAGTTTGGCAATCACTTAATTTCGGATGTCATGCAGTTTTGTGTAGAATTCTAGAGAGCGCCGTGAATGTTAGTCAATGTCTTATGAGTCAGTCATAGAGTTCAGTTACCATGCCAGTGTTCAGAAATTATGTAATCATTAAAACATTGAAATAGCGTAGTGGATCAAAGTATTATTTCAGAATATTAATGGAGTAAATGATGACTAACTGAAACCCTCAGCTGCCGACAGGTGTTGTTGATATACCTCGATGTGGACAGTTGAAAATGAGTGCCCCGACCGGGACTCGAACCCGGGATTCCTGCTTATATGGCAGACGCTCTATCCATCTGAACCACCGAGAACATAGCGCGACTGAAGGGACTTACCCCCTCGCACGCTTCCTGTGAGACTCACATTCACAACTGTCCGCAATTCTACATATGTAATGTACCTTATAGACATTTGGATTGGCAAATGTCTATAAGGTACATTACATATGTAGAATTGTGGACAGTTGGGAATGTGAGTCTCACGGGAGGCGTGCAAGGGATAAGTTCCTGCAGTCGCGATGTTCATCTGTGTTCTCGGTGGCTCAGATGGATAGAGCGTCTGCCATGTAAGCAGGAGATCCCGGGTTCGAGTCCCGGTCGGGGCACACATTTTCAACTGTCCACGTCAAGGTATATCAACAACACCTGTCGGCAGCTGAGGGTTTCAGTTAGTTATCATTTATTCCAGGAAAAAGCTGCATGGTCATCAACAGTATTCTGTTCTTTCGAGAACAGTTACTGTCTTCACATATATTAATGGAGGATTTGTTCCTTAAATCACGTGCCCAATATGCCCTCCTTGATACGAGGACTGGTGTAGTAGGACATAGTCAGGCTACAGAGGGCAATTTAGGAACCGCCTGAAGGAGGAGCTGGGACTCCAGTTTTTGCAAACCACTATACTGGCCTTCTATGGCACTCTTGCAAGACACAGTGGTCGGACGGCAGCGAGTGGTCAGTGAGGCCTCCTACTATTATTGTTATTATGTATTGGTATTAAACATTGATTACAATCAAGAAAAATGAAAGTACTAATGGTATTGAGTACCAGTGACCTGCAGTTTTATGTAACCGTAGAGTGCTGCGTACACAAGGCAACGAAAGGAATTTGGCTAGATGCTATTACAATGAAAATAGAAAAATATGTAGTGCCAAAATGATCAATTTCATGTGAAGAACTTTTTCTTTAATGCTTCAGCAAATTCTTTTATGAGTCTAATTTTTCTTGACGGTCTCAATGGAATATACAATAATCGAAAATTCTGGTGTTAAATATTGGAATATTGTACGTTTGTTCCATAATGTACTATATCTCTGTCTATCAATATCTGGCAACTAGGATTGCACAGTACCCACGTCTGGCTCACGAGACAAGCAAACCCGTCACTATTTTTTCACTAACGGATGTACAAGTGACTTGTAGGCAGCTTCTTTCGTAGATAAAGTTTCCCTTACCCTAATAATAAAGCTAAATCTTCCATTTTCTTTAACTACAATTGAGCTTCCCTTTTTTCTACGTTTTAGATCAAAACAAAGGTGTAAAGTTCCCTGGACGGTAGTTAATTGACCCTATGGTTAGAGAATATAACATTTTACGATTCGTGAGATTAAATTTAACTCCAGATAGCTACTACTCTCAGGCTTAAACTAATAATACTTAGCGTTAGTCAATAAAATATGCACAGGAAGCTCTAAAATAATTTTTCTACACTATTATGTCTTTTTCAGACAAGTTAAATCGTTTTCGAACTAAAATCCAATGCATATCGAATTTCGCCTGAGAACTGGAAAGTATGAAAAAAAAAAAAAAAAAAAAACAGAAGTGTGTATATCCAGCAACGTTAACGGATCTCACTGGTTGCTGAAGTTAGAAAAAACAGAAGGGGAAATTGTCAAGGAGACAACAGATAGTTAGTTAGTTGGTTGCGTGTTCCATTGATTAATCGCACAGTACGGTAGACGTTATGATGTGGATCGTGTCAAGTGCACAAGAAATGCACATATGGAACAAATTTTATATATATATATATATATATATATATATATATATATATATATATATATATATATATATATTACAGTACAGAGCTAAAGATTAATATTTCTATTCTTTAAGTCATTCCCTTAAATGGCGCAAAATGCATATACTATATTTATAGATTTATTTATTCCTATTCAAGAATTCATCTATGGTATAGATGATTTTGTTTTAAGGCCGTATAGCCCTCTCTCATTGTTTTGATAATTTTCTGGTCTTATACAGCGTAAGGTTATATTTATTTAAAAATTTCATATTCAGTTTTAAAATTAATCTATTATTTTGATGAAAGAGAGCTGCAGTTGTCAATAGTTGATGAGATCTGATTAACTGTTGTACTAAATCAATATGCTGGTTTGCATACAGTTTACATTAGAAAAGAAATTATAACTGATATTTCCTATTGTTACACCAGATTTGCAGTATGAATTATCAGGAAAGTATATTCCGTAAAAGTGGCTAGGGGATGATTCATGATTAAATCTCTGCGAATTACGGAGCGCATATATATTTTATTTGCCGAAATTGTGTGGAACTAAGGCTTCGAAGAAATGTTTGGCTGTTTTCGTCCAAAACATTTCCCTTTATTGCATATCCATGATTGATATTCGTCTTCCTGTTGGCTCTTTTTTCTGATTTATGATATATATTCACGTATTATGATGATAATACGTGCCGGTTTGAGCGGCAATCTTCGCCAAGTTATCGATATTTCTTTACATTTAATGTTAATGTATCCCTTGATCCATATAAATTTTACCCTCTTGGCGATATTTTCATTTTCCTTGGTGATTTTCAAGATGTTCATTGTGAGTGGATTAGTTACCTTGAGCAGGGGTGGTGTCTGCGTATCCTGGAGTAAGCGTCTACAATTCTTTAAAATCAAAATGATTTCCACTGTGGGGCTCTGCAAGTGTTGATGTGGCTTCTGTAGAAGATCCAGAAATCTCACGGGGAAGCGAAATCATCTAGCTGTAACCTGTGCTTGGACATAGGAACACACTGCACAAGTTGCCATTACCTGTGGTGTTGGGTCAGCCACAAGGGTAGGTCACGACGTTGGAATCACAGATTTACTTCAAACTTCGTACAGTTTTTGTAGGCCATTAAAACAACACAATATTCAAGAAGTAAGGAACACTACTCCGGCAATTCCGAGAAAATCGCAGAAGAAGATTTACGGCTGTGTTATGTAACTGATGCATCTGTGCGTTGGTACTAGACATTAGAGTTCATGGGGGTCAAATGGTTAGCGTTCGAACATCGGTAAAACGAACGCGTATGAAGTGACTGTTCGACTACAGCTCAGACTTAATTCTTAGTCTATATTTTTTTCATCACTGGTCATATTATTTAATTTATGTGATGCTTGAGAGGTAAAATAATATAAAAAACAAAAGTTTTGGTGAATTTCGTGTTGTTTGACTACTTACTATTTTTAATTACATTTAGAACAAACATACTTACAACTCTCGACAAGTGAATGAAGAAACGCGTAGAGTTCTCCTGAAAATATATGCGTGATTTGCGAAATCCCTTATACATGCAATCTAGTAAGGCATCCGGAACTCCTTAGCACCTCGACGCTTGGAGCTGCGGACACAGAGGCAAGTCCCATTTGGGAGTTAATCTGCGTAGCGGTGAGACTTTGCTAATGTAGGAAGAACAAATAGTGTATGTGCAAATTTTTGAATATCACAGAATTTACACTTGTACCATAAAAATGAAGTACGTTCGTTTAACAAGCTCGAACGCTAACCACTTTTGTTATATATCTCATTTTGTTCGTTAACGATCTCTGTGTTTGGTCGGAGTGGACGTCAATATGACACTGGTTCAAGATCATCGTTAATCCAGTAACTCAGTTTTTTGGTACAGAGGGCGGCTAAACCTCTGACGAAACACGCTGACGTACCGTGCCGGCATTGCTTGACCACCATGAATTCTAACTTTCAGCAACTACGCGCAGATAAACCAGTTTCGTAATAGACACACGTAAAACTTCTCTTGCGATTTTCTCTGAATTGTCAGAGTAGTATACATTACTACTTACACGTTAGAATGCTGTAATGGCTTACTAAAGGTGTACAAAGTCTGAAGAAAATCCACGATCAAGGCGTCGTGGCCCCTTGTCAATATATATCTCTAAATAAGGAAAAGTGGGGTAAGACAGAGTAGTGGGGTTAAACTAGTAACTTGTTTGTGACGTCACTACTTACGCCCTCTTATGGAGAGGTACTGAATACACACCACTAGCCAAGAAGAAAGAGCGACCATTTTAGCGTGTTGTTACTGTTCAGCTAACTGCGTCTGTGAAGGTAAATTTGTTTTACTGTAACCACTGATTAATATTCTTTTGTTTTTAAACTGCGTTTATTTCACAAGCGTTATCCATATAAAAACTCTATTTAGTCAGGAATATTAGATTATTAGTAAGTAGGGATTTGCTTTAAAAATAGCGTGCTTTTGTACTCCGTATATATTGTGTCAATACGACGTTATGTTCCTGCTGGAGACGCAATATGAATATCATGAGCATGCACTCGGGGATACCACGTACGTTGCCCCACTGCATAATATGGAATCGCAAACAATTTTTTTTTTCAGTGCCAAGTGTGCGGAGGACTTACATAGGAACACAAACAGACAATCATGGAACCAAGAGAGCATGGAAGGGGCAATGGACGAATTGTTATCGGGTAGGATAGGTTACCTGAAATCTGCAAGAACCTTCGATGTTCCACAAAGTGCTTTAGAATATCAAAAAAGGCTAGGACAAGCACTACTTTGTAATAAAGCGTCAAATTAAAGGGCAACTAGGGCAGTGCCATTTGCGTTTTCAGAGCAGTAAGACAAATAATTTGTCGACCATATATTAATGCTTTCTGGTTTAACTTTAAACATTTCTGAAGATGAGCGTACGATCTTGCAACGAAAAATAATTTTAGGAATAAATTCAACGATGTAACGAAAATGGCTGGACCGACAGGTTGGATTCAACTGCGGAAAATGACTTTACTGGGCCGACGAAAGCTGCAGAGGAGCAGATAATGAGGATTGTTACTTTATATGTGAGTTTGGTGAATAATGTTGTCAGTTAAATCGTATGTCAATAAAAATTTCTGTTGGTTTTCCACTGAAAATATTGTTTTTGTACATTCCCATGAAGTTAGTACGGATATCCGCTCTTATCCCACTAGTGCGGTAAGACTGGTTGACTTGCCTTTTTCTATAGAAGATCCACATATTAATAAAATAATAAAACAATGGCGTTTGAGGAATAATGTATTTGTCCAAAAAACAGTAATTGTTTTTACTCAGACAATCTCTACGTTAAATAGTTTAGCCCCAAAGTGTCTTGGAGTATTACCTACCAAATCTTACACCACTTTCTACTGCTCCAAGAAATTATCAGTAATGAGGCGTCTACTAATTGTTCTCCTTTGACGAATATTTTTGCTGGAAAGCAGAAAACATCGGCTGCTGAAGTTATTTCCTTGTACTGCTATCCAAGATGTGTTCGCATTCTTCGGTGATTACGTAAAATTTCCTTTAGTTTATGAAGCTTGTACATAACTCTGGTTTTTGGACGTGTTTATTTTCTGATCATTCATTTCTCAATAAGACAATCTTTCGAGATTTTGTACTAATGGGTGGAAAATGCAGATTAATTAAACGCGACGAAAGTATAGCCGCGGTCATGCTGTAAGAAAGACAAGAATAAATAATATCACAGAGTCAGAAGTCGAAGCAGATTTCCTAGAGCAGATGCAGACACGACAGTTCCTTTGTGTTACGTATATTGTGCTGATTTCCGAGCAACTTATTCAGTATCGGATACGTTTGTTCATAATCAGATATTCAGACAAGCTGGTTTCTCTCTCACAAAGCCGTTGTGACGTATTACAGAAGTAAAATATGTGTACAAGTTGAAGGAGACAAAGCGGTATTTTCCTTTTGTTAATAAACAACGCCTAATACAAACTGCGGGAAGTATATCTGTTGAAAGAAGGAACACAGAGGTCTTCTCTTCGCGTGTGGATATTTGTGTTTGTCTCAGTTTAGTCCGGAAGATCATATAAATTCGAGAAGCGCCGCGTCCAGCCGTCCTGATTGAGGTTTTTCGTTCTTTCCCTAAATCGCTCTAGGCAAATGCGGGGATGGTTCAAGCTCTACATTTGATATCGGTCATTATGCAGTAACAAAACTAATCACTTACTTCGACTCGCATAGCATACGCCAGTTAACCCTACGTTCAGTTCACAAAAGGACAAATTATAACTTCAGAAATTTAGTTCATCCGGACATTCATCTTAGGAGGATGTGTGAACTGATTCAATAGACTTGTCACTTGACAGGCAGCGAAGTAGCTGCAAGTACACAAGACATGAAAAAAAAAGCTTTGTTTGCCTCGCCAGAAATTCAGGAAGCTATTTCATATTTATATATAACCTTTGTTATTATCTTTAAACGCATAGGATTAAAACGCAACGCCGAATTGTACATCGCTGTAGATATTAGCGGGATGTAGAAGATCAGTCAGTTTATCGGTAGCTCCGAAGTATCGATAGCATCAGATCGTTCGATTTCCAGAGAAATTATTTTCGAAAGTACGTATTTCATTGTGCATATTTTTCAAGGAACATAAAAGAACTACTTTATGGATTAGTGCATAGTCCTCACCATTATAAGCCTCTAGACTTTTCCATTCAATATGGTCTTCAAAAAATAATGACACAAATTATTTACAGAAGAATGGAAAAACTATTGGAAGCCAACCTCGATAAAGTTTGTGTCTCGCAGACATGTAGGAGCTGCTAAGCGCAATAAACTTTTTGAAATTCTGAAGGTAGTGGGTATAAAATAAAGGGAGTGAACGGTTATCTACAAATTGTACAGAAACAAGACTGCTGTTATAAGAGTTGAAGTATATAAAAGGGAAGATGTAGCTAAGAAGAAAGTGACACATTGCTGTCGCCGATCAACAATATTGTTCAATCAACGTGTTGAGCAAGCAGTGAAAGAACCCAATGAAAATTAGGAACGAGAATTAAAGTTATATTAGAATAAATCAAAACTTTGTGGTTTACCAGTCACATTGTGATTTTGTCAGAGATATCAAAGAACGTCGAAGAGCAGCTGAATAGCGTGTAGTGGCTTGAAAAGAGGTTATTAGAAGAATATCAACAAAACTTAAACAAGGGTAGTAGTAGTCAAATTAAATTAGCCGATGTCCAGGGACTTAGATAAGGAAATGAGACGCTAAATGCAGTAAATTAATATTGTTATTTCGGCAGAAAAATAAGTGACAAGGCCGAAGCAGAGAGAATATAAAATACAGATTGGCAATAGCAAGTGAGGCATTTCTTTGCAGTCTTGTACGGAAGCGAAAAGTGGACGATAAACAGTTCCAAAAGAAGAGAATACAAGCTTCTGAAACTCGGTGCTACGGATGAATGCTGAAGATTAGATGGGTAGAACGAGTATCTTATGAAGAGATACCGAAGACAAGTGGAGCAAGAAGAAATTTATAAGATAACTTGACTGAAAGATGGGATCGGTTTTTAGGACACATTTTGAAGTATCTAGAAAATGTCAGTTTGAATTAAGGATAGGTCCATCTTTTTTAAAGTACACAAATCATTGTTCTCTTTTATCACCCAATCATATTTCACTACATTTTTGGCATCCTTCAGCGGAATTATTATTATTTTCCCGAAGTATATACGCACATGTTACGTTAGGCTAAGGAACATGATACAACAGATTTGGTAGTCAGTCATATTGTATGTGCACTTCACTTTTATTTTACGTTGTGTGTGTACTGCAGATGCCAACCGAAGTCTGCGACATGTCTAACTTAGTATACCATGTCATCTGAAAGCATGAGGGATATTAGAAAATCGTTTGCGTTGAATTATTCGTTTATTATCCGATCTCAAAACGCACGTTCTACTAAAATTCATGACATGTGTCCATTTTGACCTTACCGTAGTAGTATCGTGCCAGTCTTTAGTTGTGACAAGTTTGTTCCTATGTATCGAACGTGTTTTTGTGTAGTTGAGCTTAACATGTGGACATCGGTTAAAGTTTTGTGACATTTAGGTATGTCGAGCTATTTCGTGTAGTTTGTTTGTTATTAGTGGATTTTTTTTCGTGTCTTGACAGTCTTTACTTACGATTTCTCTTCTCGTTTGTAAATACTGCAACCACAGGACACACACAATGTGAAAAAAAAAGATAAAGTGCACATACAATTTAAATGACAACAAAATCTGAAGAACCATATTCCTTAGACCAAAAATAACAAGTATATATGTGTTTCAGGAAAATGATAAAAAAACTCAATGAGGATGCCACAGATATGGTGTAATATTTTTGGGCGATAGAAAACAGTAATTTGTGTACCTGCAAAATGGCGGACCTATTCTTAATTCATTATTATTTTTCTGCAGGCACGGGAACTGAAAGCCAGTGTGAGTGTGTGTGTGAGTGAGGGGTGAGGGTTGGGGGGGTGGGGGGGGGGGAAGATTTGCAACCTACCAAAAGACTTGCGCAAGACGGACCAAGGCAGAGAACTACATCCAACTGGTCTTTGGACTGAAGACCATAGCAGTAACAATTACAACAATACGATCTTCAGTAATAAGTATCCAAGATGTATCAGCGTGATTTCCTGTATCATTTATCCACCTTCCTTGTTCGCTTCTCAGTCTCTTATAAGGTAAATTCTTTTGTCATTAATCACACGCGGAACGGCTTTCTGCAGTTACAATAGTTGATTAATTACAACATTGGAACTCTCGGAGACCACATAACGATTTCAGCTCACCTAAGACCAACGTTCAGTTTTATACATGGCCGACTGACTACGCTGGCTATGGCCCTCCACCAAAGATGAGTGTCTCGCATTGAATAAAAATGCAGATTCAGGTAGTTGTCGTTTATGGATTAGGTGCCCTTTCCGACATAAGGGCAGTTTAAATAATGTAACAGCTATCCTTTACGGTTGATTCTCCTTTATTATAATATCATTCAATTAATATACTAGTATACCATTTACAAAGTAGCTGCTGGACGCTAAATGCATCGTCGATATTTTTCAAAGAGTTTAGTTTATCTTCTAACGTGGTATTTTCGAGAATATCTTAAAATTTTATTTTATGCTGCTGTGGCTATAAGATGATGTTTAAATTCTGTAAAAACCATCGGGACAGCGTATGTGATGGATGTTTTGCTGCCAGGTGAACTGTAATGACAAGTTGCGTTGTTTGCTCATTCCTCTATTCGTTTGGAAGTGATAATCTGCCACTTCTAAAGTTCTTTGGACCAGGCGCTGCAGACATAGTCATTAGTCGTCATCGCTTGATCTTCCAAACGTCTCCAGAACTACTTCATCACCAAATGAAATGTATTTTAGGACATCACTTAGAAAAAAGTTCGGAAGCGACGTGATGTTCTGCTAGAAGTACGAAAATATTTCTCTCAGAGCCTCCAACCTACATTAAACTTAGAAACCACATTCGAGCACTTTTCGTCCCGCATGCCCTTTTAGCTCACAGTTCACTGACGAGTTCTATCTTCTCAGACGATTCCATCATCTCTAGCGCTGATTGTTGCAAACTAGGGACCAGAGCACACTCATCTCTTCCAGTTTAAGAGTCTCTCGGGAAAATACTCCGCGCAAAGAAGATCTGCAGTTGTAAGTTCCCGGCCATAATCTGCTATTAAAACAATAATGAATTGGAAGCTTCCCCCCCAGTCCTCCACCGCACTATCAAAACTCTTTGCGATCCATCTACAAGCTTCAATCGCCATTTACATATACTCCGACATTTTCCATTCCATGGCCACCGGTATCTACTATTATATTTACACAGCTTAAAATTCATACAACACACAACAAACAAATGTAAGAAATGATTATTTCCTCTGAACATGTATGAAAAACAGAAAAATCAAAGCGAAAATCTGCAACAAAAAAAAAAAAAAAAAAAAAAAAAGAAATTGGAACGCGCTGTTTCCAATATCAAAATCAAACTAATATGTCTATAAAATTCCATAAAATAGACATATAAATATGTAACGAGTACAATGATGCTGTTTTTAAATAAAAAGCGAAATGTACATGACTGTAGCTTATAATGCAGGGCTATTTACACTTCCGCAAATAGAACTACCAAAAGCTGAACGAACTGTAATACGTTTAATGCTTTACTGCTGACGTTTATTCGTTAATTTCTTATTTACCTACTTTTGAAAGACAATACTCATAGTCAACCGTTGAGAATACATAAGGAAAGCAGAAAATGACACAAAGAAGCCGATGACCCGATGAGAGATGACAATTTCACCGAACGCTTTTTGCAATAATGTATTGCTGCACCACGTTTCCCATAATTGACAAAAGCCAAGTGAGAAACACGAGACGCAAGAATTATGGGAATATGTTTCATGAAATAAATAAATCAGTACCACATGATCTGCACACAAGTAGTAACAAAAAGGAACAAACTTCAGTTCTCAAACATGCCTGAAATTGGAAAAATTAAAGAATTAATAACATTATACAGTGTAAAAGTGTTCAGTCATCACTGCTTTTGAGTAGCGGATACGTTAAAACAGAAATTCACTAAATTTTTGAAGTAGTTGAGCTACTGTTCGTAAACGTGTGTTAAATAGAAATCTTCTTTTGAGACATGAAAGTTATAGTTGATGCTGCGCAAAGTTCTTAGAAAAAGAAATTCCCATGGTACGCCAAGAAGTGAAAAATAAATATTTGAAATGTATTGTGAAGATAACAATACAAAAATACAGTCAACCATGAGAAACGGTTTTTCTAATAATGTAAAACTTCGTTATGAGAGTGTTTACTGTTGCATATACAGGTGCCACAAAAGCTCGACCAGAGTTGCAGAGTGACCGTTGTACGTACTTTAAACAAATTTGCTGGCTGGTGCAAATGGATAATAATGAAGACTGGCAGCTAAACGCGTTGTCCACTTAATGGAAGCGTAAATATACGCAACTGTGAACTGCACTGCGGCACAATACAAATTAGTGATTCAACTGCGACACCATTTGACATTTGAAAACACAGCTAATCTGGAAATATATTCAGACACTATTAAAGAAATACCCTTCTATGTCACTCTATTGAAAGCTCTCCACCTCAAAGGCAATTTTCCGAACAACTAAGTTTTTACTTTTTCAGTTGAATTCGTATCACTGTGTTTCACAAAAAAGTCCGGTTGTGTATTGAGCAATTATTTTTATTAATAACTGGTGTGACTTACACCTTATATACCATAGTCCGATGAAGTATCATTTTTTCTCTGGCACATTAACTCTGATGAGAAATTACTGAACTCTCTTGTTGTTGAGCATCATAAACAGTGATAAGCTCTACATAATTCTACAAATTAATCTCATAATTAATATCTTCCTACAGAAACGGAGGTTTCATAGAACTGATGGCATAGCCAACCGATGGACAATCTCATTTTTAACCAAAGAATACAGAAAGCTGTATGTAATAATTAATCTAATGTAAGAAGGGAAGATACTTTTAACTGAGGAGAAATCACTTATGTTGTTCCACAGGACTTACCCTTACGTCCAGTATTATTTAACAAACATGTAAACGACCTTCCATCTGTTATACAACAAACAGAATTACTTACTTTTTCATATGAAACTAGTACTGTTATCAGTTCAAACTTACTTAGAAACAGAGGAAATGGCAGACAATGTTTTAAATGTATTATTGAGTGGTTCTTTTGATAATGGTCCCACTATCAAATACACGAAGACTGAGCATATTCGTTTCTCTGCGCTAGAGCTACTACACCAATGTAACAAATGGTGATGAAATAATAACTAGAGTGAAAACTTCAACAGTTTTTAGTATTCATGTTGATGAGAATTTATACTAGAAAAAATACGTTCTTGAACTCGTAAAAGAACTCAGTTCAGCGACATTTGCACTTCTCTTTTTTTTTAAATCTTGAGGAGAGCTAAATCAATAAGTTAACATATTTCGCGATTTTCATTCAATAGTGTAGTGTGGAATAATACTGTTAAGTAACTCATCTTTAAGAAAGTGTCCATTGCTCAAAAAAATGCTGTAAGAATAATATGTGAGGTTCACCCACGATCATCTTTTAGAGATCTGTTTAAACAGAGGCATTATGACTACTGCTTCGCAGTATATGTATTCCCTTACGACGTTTGTTTTAAGTAACCCACTACTGGTTAAAAGATACAATTATGTACATAATTACAATACCGGAAGAAAACATGACATTATTTAACACTGAGTTTAACTTTAGCCCAAAAAGAGAGGCACAGTGCTGCTATCAAAATTTTTGATCACTTACGCAATGATGTAAAGTCTCTGACAGACAACGATGTTAAATTTGAAAATAAACTGAAAAAGTTTCTCCTTGGCAACCCCTTCTTTTCCGTAAAATTTGTATTTATTTAATACGTAAAAGCTAGTGCGTAGCAATTACTAATTCACTCTTGTATATAAATAAACCTCGAGAATGATCAGCATGTAACCATATTGACACGTAACGTATAATACAAAAGTAAAATGATTCGATTAATAGCATAAATGATACATGAAACAATAAAACTGATAAACTACCTACCTTTTGATTATGTATATTATTGACTGAGCAGTTATATGGCAGAAAACCTTTTATGCAGATCTTAGTCCTTCATGTCGTTTTTGTAGCTTACCAGGGATCCGTTGAACAATTTTAAGTTTCAAAAACCCGGTTAGATTTCCCGGTGTACTTTTGAATGAAGAGTTGACTTCGCTGCTAAATGTATTCACCTTAAGAACGAGACGGAAGACAGCAATTAAAATCTGAGGCTACCTAACCAAACAAAACTGACAGGCTGATAGGCGTTCTGCAATTTTGTAAAGTTTTATTCAGTCGAACCTGAATATCCTAGTAGAATATAGGGATCTGCAAGGCAGATATATATGAAGATAATCAATACTAGTCCCTGAGAACGCATTAGGCTGAAGATCGGTGGCTATCGAACCAGCCAGTACCAAGGCTAACGCAGTTTAGGTGTCAAGGAGCCATTCCGTTGGAAGACGACGGATTCGTACCTTCGCATCGGCATGGTGAAGTAGGTATCAGCTTTCGTCACACCATACAATGCTCTACCACTGCGATAACATTCTAGTGCCGATGGTCAAGTGCCCATTTCAATCGTAACTGCCAATGTCGTGGTGTTGGCGCGAACATGGGTCATCGGCTGTTGAGGTCCATCGTTAGGAGTGTTCGGTGCACAGTGTGTTCAGACACACGTACCCGTGGTCTAGGGGTAGCGTCTTTGATTCATAATCAAAACGTCTTCGGTCCCGGGTTCGATCCCCGCCACTGCCTAAACTTTGATAAATAATCAGCATTGGCGGCCGAAGACTTCCGGCATAAGAAGTCAACCTCATTCTGCCAACGGCCTTGTCAAAAGAGGGCGGAGGAGCGGACGGAGGTTCAGGGCACTCTCTTGTCCTAGGGGTGGGAAATTGCCCCTAAAGGCGGAAGAATCAGCAATGATCAACGACATGAGGATGCAGAAGGCAATGGAAACCACTGCATTAAAGACACGTAACGTGTATTCACAGGACATGTGGCCTGTAAGTGAAGAAGTGTCATGATGATCTCTCCATTGGCAAAAGATTCCGGAATAGTCCCCCATTCGGATCTCCGGGAGGGGACTGCCAAGGGGGAGGTTACCATGGGAAAAAGATTGAATAATAAACGAAAGGATAACGTTCTACGAGTCGGGGCGTGGAATGTCAGAAGCTTGAACGTGATAGGGAAACTAGAAGGGAAACTAGAAAATCTGAAAAGGGAAATGCAAAGGCTCAATCTAGATATAGTAGGGGTCAGTGAAGTGAAGTGGAAGGAAGACAAGGATTTCTGGTCAGATGAGTATCGGGTAATATCAACAACAGCAGAAAATGGAATAACAGGTGTAGGATTCGTTATGAATAGGAAGGTAGGGCAGAGGGTGTGTTACTGTGAACGGTTCAGTGACCGGGTTGTTCTAATCAGAATCGACAGCAGACCAACACCGACAACGATAGTTCAGGTATGATATAGTAGGGGTCAGTGAAGTGAAGTGGAAGGAAGACAAGGAGTTCTGGTCAGATGAGTATCGGGTAATATCAACAACAGCAGAAAATGGAATAACAGGTGTAGGATTCGTTATGAATAGGAAGGTAGGGCAGAGGGTGTGTTACTGTGAACGGTTCAGTGACCGGGTTGTTCTAATCAGAATCGACAGCAGACCAACACCGACAACGATAGTTCAGGTATACATGCCGACGTCGCAAGCTGAAGATGAAGAGATAGAGAAAATGTATGAGGATATTGAAAGGGTAATGCAGTATGTAAAGGGGGACGAAAATCTAATAGTCATGGGCGACTGGAATGCAGTTGTAGGGGAAGGAGTAGAAGAAAAGGTTACAGGAGAATATGGGCTTGGGGCAAGGAATGAAAGAGGAGAAAGACTAATTGAGTTCTGTAACAAGTTTCAGCTAGTAATAGCGAATACTCTGTTCAAGAATCACAAGAGGAGGAGGTAAACTTGGAAAAGGCCGGGAGATACGGGAAGATTTCAATTAGATTACATCATGGTCAGACAGAGATTCCGACATCAGATACTGGATTGTAAGTCGTACCCAGGAGCAGATATAGACTCAGATCACAATATAGTAGTGATGAAGAGTAGGCTGAAGTTCAAGACATTAGTCAGGAAGAATCAATACGCAAAGAAGTGGGATACGAAAGTACTAAGGAATGACGAGATACGTTTGAAGTTCTCTAACGCTATAGGTACAGCAATAAGGAATAGCGCAGTAGGCAGTACAGTTGAAGAGGAATGGACATCTCTAAAAAGGGCCATCACAGAAGTTGGGAAGGAAAACATAGGTACAAAGAAGGTAGCTGCGAAGAAACCATGGGTAACAGAAGAAATACATCAGTTGATTGATAAAAGGAGGAAGTACAAACATGTTCCGGGAAAATCAGGAATACAGAAATACAAGTCGCTGAGGAATGAAATAAATAGGAAGTGCAGGGAAGCTAAGACGAAATGGCTGCAGGAAAAATATGAAGACATCGAAAAAGATAAGATTTTCGGAAGGACAGACTCAGCATACAGGAAAGTCAAAACAATCTTTCGTGACACTAAAAGCAACGGTGGTAACATTAAGAGTGCAACGGGAATTCCACTGTTAGATGCAGAGGAGAGAGCAGATAGGTGGAAAGAATACGTTGAAAGCCTCTATGAGGGTGAAGATTTGTCTGATGTGATAGAATAAGAAACAGGAGTCGATTTAGAAGAGATAGGGGATCCAGTATTAGAATCGGAATTTAAAAGATCTTTGGAAGACTTACGGTCAAATAAGGCAGAAGGGATAGATAACATTCCATCAGAATTTCTAAAATCATTGGGGGAAGTGGCAACAAAACAACTATTCACGTTGGTGTGTAGAATATATGAGTCTGGCGATATACCATCTGACTTTCGGAAAAGCATCATCCACACAATTCCGTAGACGGAAAGAGCTGACAAGTGCGAGAATTATCGCACAATCAGCTTAACAGCTCATGCATCGATGCTGCTTACAAGAATAATATACAGAAGAATGGAAAATAAAATTGAGAATGCGTTTGGTGACGATCAGTTTGGCTTAAGGAAAACTAAAGGGACGAGAGAGGCAATTCTGACGTTACGGCTAATAATGGAAGCAAGGCTAAAGAAAAATCAAGACACTTTCGTAGGATTTGTCGACCTGGAAAAAGCGTTCGACAATATAAAATGGTGCAAGCTGTTCGAGATTCTGAAAAAAGTAGGGGTAAGCTATAGGGGTCATATACAATATGTACAACAACCAAGAGGGAATAATAAGAGTGGACGATCAAGAACGAAGTGCTCTTATTAAGAAGGGTGTAAGAGAAGGCTGCAGCCTTTCGCCCCTACTCTTCAATCTGTACATCGAGGAAGCAATGATGGAAATAAAAGAAAGGTTCAGGAGTGGAATTAAAATACAAGGTGAAAGGATATCAATGATACGATTCGCTGATGACATTGCTATCCTGAGTGAAAGTGAAGAAGAATTAAATGATCTGCTGAACGGAATGAACAGTCTAATGAGTACACAGTAGGGTTTGAGAGTAAATCGGAGAAAGACGAAGGTAATGAGAAGTAGTAGAAATGACAACAGCGAGAAACTTAACATCAGGATTGATGGTCACGAAGTCAATGAAGTTAAGGAATTCTGCTACCTAGGCAGTAAAATAACCAATGACGGACGGAGTAAGGAGGACATCAAAAGCAGACTCGATATGGCAAAAAAGGCATTTCTGGCCAAGAGAAGTCTACTAACATCAAATCCCGGCCTTAATTTGAGGAAGAAATTTCTGAGGATGTACGTCTGGAGTACAGCATTGTATGGTAGTGAAACATGGACTATGGGAAAACCGGAACAGAAGAGAATCGAAGCATTTGAGATGTGGTGCTATAGACGAATGTTGAAAATTAGGTGGACTGATAAGGTAAGGAATGAGGAGGTTCTACGCAGAATCGGAGAGGAAAGGAATATGTGGAAAACACTGATAAGGAGAAGGGACAGGATGATAGGACATCTGCTAAGACATGAGGGAATGACTTCCATGGTACTAGAGGGAGCTGTAGACGTCAAAAACTGTAGAGGAAGATAGAGATTGGAATACGTCAAGCAAATAATTGAGGACGTAGGTTGCAAGTGCTACGCTGAGATGAAGAGGTTAGCACAGGAAAGGAATTCGTGGCGGGCCACATAAACCAGTCAGTAGACTGATGACAAAAAAAAAAAAAAAAAAAAAAAAAAAAAAAAAAAAAAAAAAAAAACTCTGTCCAACATTAAGTCTGTTGTTAGTTCCGACAGAGTTCGCCGCCTGTCCTGTTTTACCAGCCTGACCAGCCTACGATGTCCGACATCTGTAAGAAGGGGTGGGAGCCCAACCCCACGACATCTGGTTGTGTTTTCACCTTGATTTCGCCGCATGTTCAAGACACTCACCACAGCACTCCTCGAACACCCGACAGGTAGTGCAGTTTGCGAAATGCTCGTGCCGAGCCTCTTGGCTATCACAATCTGCCCTCGGTGAAACTCAGTTAGTTTGGGCGCCTTCGCCATTCCACACATAGACAGCATGTTCACTAACACTACATGCACGGCGCGGGAGCCCGAGCGCGCGCGCGCTTGTGTGTGTGTGTGTGTGTGTGTGTGTGTTCGTGTGTGTGTCTGACTAGCAGTCATTCCTCGCTGGGTGACGCTGCTATCGCCTGGACAGGTGTATATCGGCAGTAGTTCTGTGGTCATTATGTTCTGGTTGGTCAGTGCATATGTGGTGTCTGTTCTTTTGTAAATGTCCAACAGAACAGACACCATTTTGAGCTAGCAGCCATTAAACGTTAAGACACAAAGGAATTACAGACCTTGGCTGTGGGTGGCCATTGATTGAAATCAATGGGGAAAGTTGAAAATTTGTGCCGGATCAATAACGAACCTGGGTCTCTTGTTTGATAGGTAGATGCTCTGCTCACTGAGCCATCCAAACACGGTGGTAACTGCAACTGCACCTTAGCACGTCACCTATCAGACCCAAATTCTCAACCTGTCCACACACTACTAATTTAACACTTCTTGTCCATTATCCTCATTACTCGCTCTAGGCTCGAACTCCTATGGGAACAGACAAAAAATGGTTCAAATGGCTCTGAGCACTATGGGACTCAACATCTTAGGTCATAAGTCCCCTAGAACTTAGAACTACTTAAACCTAACTAACCTAAGGACATCACACACAACCATGCCCGAGGCAGGATTCGAACCTGCGACCGTAGCAGTCCCGCGGTTCCGGACTGCAGCGCCAGAACCGCTAGACCACCGCGGCCGGCAGGGAATAGACAAAATGCCATGAATAATGAGGATAATGGGCAAAGGGTACTACATTAACAGTGTGTGGATAGATGAAGAATTGTGGTCTGATGAGAATCGTGCTACGTTAGTCGGTGCAGTTTCAATGACCGCCGTGTCCAGCTAGCTCAGAGCATCTGCCTGGTAAGTAGGAGACCCAGATTCAAATCCTGATCCACCACAAATTTTCAACTTTCCCCATTCATTTCAATTAATGCCTGCTCGCAGCCAATTTCTGTGATTTCTTTGTGTTTTTATTTCACTTCTATGTTCCAAAACGAGATTTCTCTAAATTGACGGTTACTGCATGGTTTTTTAGGGCATCGAGAAATGTTTATAGTGCTCTGTTTTACTCTCCCCATGTTTCCTTTGTAATTAACAGGTCTTGCTTAATTGGTTCACAGAGAATTCTGCTCAGCCCCAGAAGAAGACATATTTAGGCCAAAGGGTAGTCATCAAAACCGGTAACATTGACTAAAGAGGATAAAAGTCATGTACTCGTGAGAAGAAGGAAGCAGATATATCTGCCAGAGGCTCGATCTAAGGTCGATCAACAAGAAGACTTCTTAAATCTTTGTAATAGTTCTTCTAGTTTCCCTGGTCTCTCCATCTCTGACATGATTTTTGTACTGATCTGCCTAAAATCTAGTATGTGGCATACTGACCTGTCCTTTTTTCAGTGACACATTGATGGCTGTTATAGATGGAAACTGCATGTTGGGTCACACCATCTTGCAACCTGCATTCTATTTCTTGGCTCACTTTCGATAATGAGGGACTGTGGTGGTATAAGAAGGTATGAAAAATTCGCCCTGTTCCTTCACACTGAATGCCTACTGGAAATTCTTGATCAGCCCAGTTTTCAGTAAAATCACATTACAGTTACCTATTAATATTACCTTCAACTCTTCTCTAGCTTCTGCACCGATTTTGCTAAAACGTTTGACATGCTTATTGATTGTATGGCTGATTTCCCTTTATTTTTACTCTTCATTGTCACCTAAATCGTCGTCATCTTCTCCTTTCCAGTCCACATCCCTATTCTCGCAATCTGTTCCGTCCATACACAGCTTCAAACAGCTCACTAGTATCTGTGCATGAACATCTTGTTCCTCGAATCGAAGCTGTATCTTCTTCCCTTTTTGCATAAAATCTTCTCCTCGCCCCAAGTCTAATAATGCTCTGTAGTTACTAAGGAAGTCGATCCCAGTGATTAACTCTGCTTCCAGCTTGGGGACCACTAGAAAATTAGTTATTAATGTGTGACCTTGACACACTAGTTCGAGTCTCACCTACCTGTTTACTTCAATAATCTTTGCTAAAACGCCACCTTTTATCCTAATCTTTCTGACGGAAGTTCTGTCCACTTAAGGTCTTCTGCAGCTATCAAGCATCACATTTCTGCTAGTGTTGAAATTTTACTTCTGCTGTCCAAATTACCGTGTAATTCTCTATTTTGTACCGCAACCTTTATCACAGGATCGACGTCTTTCGTAGGTCTTGTCTCTTTCTCTTCTGACAGCACTTCAGAAATATTGTTGTATTTTATATATTGATAAGGCGAGTGCCGATTGTTGTGGTAGGTGCAAAATTAACCTCTCCCTCGTTTTCTTGTAGTCAGTGTTGAGGTAGACTGCATCCGCACTGTTTATGTTATGGGTTAGGACGGTAGATTTCAATAATTTTGGCACGTCCATCCTCTGTTAGGCTGACCAAATTGCTTACTGTTGTGCTTGTTCCCTAGATTGTTATATCTGCCCTATGGTGGTCCATTATTATTTCTCTGACTATTCTACTCTCCATTTCATGGCATGTAATTAAACCACCACTCATTATTCTAGCCGCCTTTATTTTGCCCTTCATTGCATCCGGACTCTTCTCCACCTGATGAACCCGGGGGGTGATACCCGTTTCCTGAGTGTCTGTTTCCTACGTTTTCTCTGCCAACTTAAGTTTTTTTTGTTTGTCGCTTCATCTCCCAAATTTCGTTCTGTGTCCTCCTCCCTGTCCTTATTTTCCTTTCTGATTTTTTTTTCGCATGCCCTTATCTTCTTTCCTGATTTTTTCTCCCACAATCTAATTTTCTTCAGTTATCGCTTCTTCCATGTCGTTATTCCCTTGCCTGACTTTCTCTAGTATTTTCTCTACCATGTCTTTATTTTCTTTCCTCGTCACTTTCAAAAAATGTATGACACTGAACTTATCGTGGTGTCACCGCCAGACACCACACTTGCTAGGTGGTAGCCTTTAAATCGGCCGCGGTCCGTTAGTGTACGTCGGACCCGCGTGTCGCCTCTATCAGTGATTGCAGACCGAGCGCCGCCACACGGCAGGTCTAGAGAGACTCCCTAGCACTCGCCAGTTGTACAGCCGACTTTGCTAGCGATGGTTCACTGACTACATACGCTCTCATTTGCAGAGACGATCGTTTAGCATAGCCTTCAGCTACATCATTTGCTACGACCTAGCAAGGCGCCATATTCAGTTACTATATGTCTTCTGAACAGATAATATTGTGAATCATGTACCGTCAAGAGCGACGTTCATCATAAATGGATTAAAGTTAAGTATCAACTAGCTACGTCCGCTTTCTGAATTCTAATTCCTTGTCATGTTCCAGACCTCACGTCAGTATAGTCCTTCCCTCCTGTCGCCAGTCTGTGTGAGCTAAACGCGGGCATTTCGGCCTCCAATAGTAACACGGTGTTGGCTCTTCAGCCAACACAACACTTATCTTCTCCTGTTTCGCTAGTTCTGTCTGTTGAAGCTGCGTGTGATCCTGTAGAAGTAGTTTTGATGGGTTCCTGGTTCGATTTTCTGCCTTTCTGGTCCTCCCATTTACGAATTATCACCACCGTTTCCTCATGTTATGGTCTGACGTGTTTCCCCCTGTCATCCACTGTACTCTTTACGTTCTCTAATGGGATTTTGTCCGAAACATTATTCTCATAATCACTACCTATTTGGCTTGACAGTTCCATGGGATAGATCACATGATACTTTCCTGACTCTCAAAATTATATTCATTTATCTTGCTCCATCATGTTATCTGTTTCGTAACTATTTTGACATAGCATGTGTCTTCCTTTCCATCGTGTTAACATTGAATTTGACTATACACCTATACATGATACAAAGACTGACGTATCTATATATTTACGTATCGGTATTTTTACGTATCGTAGCATATCGTATCTTCTCTCAATATAACGGATTCCCATCCAAAGGTTTTGAAATTCCAGTGCTCAAGGCAGATGTGTCATCAGATGTGCAGCAGAAGTCACAAAACTCTGAAGACGAAACTAGATAAAATACATGAATTATTAATTTGCACCAGCAAGTACTAAAAGTACTAGCAGCTACTACAGTATGATTTTTCGTCTCTTGCACAATTCCAAGAACATGAAAAAAAACACTAAAAGCTCTTGGCTGTGTATCAGGAGATCCAAAGGGAATCCTGAGCATGGCTTCATCAGTTTATGTGGCCCACACACATAGAAAGTTACCTCAACCCAGAAAACTAAGTGTGAGCAGGCCATGCCTTTAAGATCTACGCTATGAGTTTAATATTCACAACTTAACTGGACAATGCTAATTTTATGGGCCCTAGCTGTAGATCCTAAAGTAAGGATTTATTTAATTTGAAGGGAAAATATATCTCATTTAAACAGATTAATTTATTAACTAAAACATCATTCGTATACATAAATAATAAGAAAATGTGGAGGGGTTTACAAACACAAATTCTGGAAATTCTGCCGGACGAAGTGGCCGAGCGGTTCTAGACGTTACAGTCTGGAGCAGCGCGACAGCTACGGTCGCAGATTTGGACATGGATGTGTGTGTTGTCCTTAGGCTGGTTAGGTTTAAGTAGTTCTAAGTCTAACCATTTTCTTACCTCATGTGGCATCTGTTTACCTTCTTCAGTTCTCATTTCGTGGACTCTCGAGATGAATGGATACGAAGATGCCAGAAGTCAATGAAATAAGACCTGCATCGTTTTATCACTGAAATATTTGCGTGTATAATCTTCTCGCTAATACCAGTTATCCTTATTCCCAGTTTTCTGCGCATCTTCAGACAGTCGACCAATAGGCAACGAAGCAGCTTCGATTATGGCATATCCGTGCATCAAAACTACAGGACGACTGTTACTGAACTATATGAAATAAAATCGTTATAACTTCTGAATGGTTTGCGTTAGGATATTCGAACTGCACGGTTAGCCGCGGGGCATAATGGGAATTAGTATGAGCATGCATGGTTCGGTTTAGCGATGAAGTCCACTTTCATTTGAATGGGTTCGTCAATAAGCAAAATTGGCCCATTTGGGGGACTGAAGATCCGCATTTCGCGATCGAGAATGATTCTCAGTGTGTGACTGTGTGGTGTGCAATGTCCAGTCACGGAATAATCGGTGCGATATTCCTTGATTGCACGGTGACTAACGAACGGAAAGTGAAGGTTTTGGAAGTTGATTTCATCGCAACTGTGCAAAGTGACCTTGATTTCGACAAGATGTGGTTCATGCAAGACGGTGCTCGACCTCGTCGAAGCAGAGGAGTGTCTGATGTCCTGGAGGAGCACTTTGGGGATCGCATTCTGGCTCTGGGGTACCCAGAGGACACTGCCATGGACCTCGATTAGCCGCTAGATTCTCCGGATCTAAACACATGTGACTCCTTTTTATGAGGCTGTATTAAAGACAAGGAGTACGGCAATAGTCCCATATCCATTTCTGAGCCAAAAGCAGCCATTCAGCAGGTCATCGACAGCATCGATGTCCCGACACTTCAGCGAATCATGCTGAATTTCGCTATTCGTCTGCGCCACATCACCGCCAATGAAGGCAGGCGTATCGAGCATGTCATAACCTAAATCCGAATAACTGTAGTGACGTTTACATGTTGAGGAAAGTGGGTGGCAAGCCGTAGTTTGTAACTAATTTACGGTTTTTTTTTCATGTGGTCAATAATTGCCACCCTATATGTGGACTGATGTCGGTAATGAGCATTATTGCAGAATATTGGGCGTCCGGTGAAGCTGGCATCCGACTTTCGAGAAATATACTTTTTTTCCAGAGCTCTGGATAGATGTGTATTAGTTCAAGAGTTCTCTGTACAAAATTATGCATAGTTCTTCAGCATTCCGCAAAAAGAAGTGTTCCTCGAGGGAATTGTGGTGCTGTAAAAAATATTTGCTAATTTCTGAAAAAAAAACTGTGATCACAATTCCAAATAGCTCCACAAGAATTCCACAAAAAACACTAAAAACATTTTTTGTCCAGGTAATAGTTTATGAGATAATTGCAAATATGAAGAACCCTTTTTTACTGTATGGCACTGCGCTTGGTAGATGGATGACCGTCCACTAAAAACGTGCTGATGCGTGCACGCAAAGGCATTTGAACTCGTTAACTACATTATTAAGGCAGAAGGAGAGCCATTTAGAAAAGTGATGCCACGCAGAGGAAATCTTGTAGCCAACGATTTCGTATAATATTATTAGTACTTAAAACTGAAGTCGATATACGTCACTGCACCGATTACAAATGTAATAAATATACCTTATCGAGTGTTACCTACCTTATTTCATCCTGACAACTAGGCAAGATCACTGTCGTATATTAAACAAGCCACACGAACAATATCCAATTCACTGTTTACCGTCAACTGTCACGGTACGCGCCAGAATGTCGTCGCAGCATTGGGCAGACATACACAAGCGCAATCTACACAAGATATCGTGGGACTTAACAGGGAAAGCGCAACTTTTTTTCTATACTGTCAAGTTTTGAAGCAGGTTGGCTTAGTGAGCGCCGTCCTCCAGAGTACCAGGCCATTGTCGTATCACTGTGTCACTTTGGTCAGTGTGCACGACAGGAAAGGTCACTAGCTGGGCGTACTACCAGACATCGTAACAGCTCCCGACTCTGCAGTGCCTTGTAAATCGATATCGAATGAGATGATGTAGTGTAACGACGTAAGTTTTGTATAAATGATTTTCTTTTGACATATGACCATGTGCAGACTTCGTCACCAACGTCAGTTACAAAACACTTCAAAATTATTTAAACTCTTTTTTAAGTTGTCCCTGAATGGTTCTTGAACGAAACTGTAATTAAAACATCATCCTTTGAGTCGTATGCGCAGAATTACGTCACTCAGTCCAATTGGTTTGCGCAAACTTTTTTCAATTTAGATGTCGTTTGTTTCTTCTCAGAAATTATATTAATGCAAGTTATCTGCTTTAATGAATATTAAAGCCACATGGAATAAACTTTTAAGACTCAAACTCGCGATGAATGTTGTCAAAAACTAATAATCTTGTCAAATAAATCAGTAATCCTTCTTCCTTAATATAATTCTTCATAAATAAATTCTCGGAACACGTATTTAAACTTTTGTAGTATACACTAGTTTATTATCTTCATATATACTACATATAGACGTGAACCAGAGCCTTGACAAGATAGGACTGAACATTTACAACATGATTAAACTTTCTATGACGTCATTGTTGTAGAAATATTACAAATTCTTATTTTTTCAGTTTTTAGGAGCACGAAGCAACAACTCGGTTTCAGGATCTTCTGTTGCTCTTTGGCTGTCGACCCGCGACGTATAGTGGCCAGCAATTTTCTCTCTGGTCCCGGCAGTGAAGATGCTGTCTCCGTTCGTTGCGCCGCCCTCTCCATACATGAAACACAAAAATAAATACAAAACTTTAGATAATTCACAAACATTACAAATATTACAAAATACATAATCAAAACACTAAATTAAACTTATATTCACCTGCAAACTGGGCTGACACTGGTGGAAGGGTGACGCTTCAATTTCGTGACCCACTACAATGAGAGCTGAAGTACGGAGCGTACTCTCTTCCCAGGCATCCAGCTAACGTTTCTACGTATTACAGAAATAGAACGATTATGTCGACAAACATAATTGTAATACACCAGTGGGTTAATTACTGGCGTCTTACGTCATGCTAGAATCGGGGTTTTGGCTGTTCATCTGAGCGCAGACAAATGATCGTCGTTTGCGCCGCAGAAGTGTCAACACGCGCCTCGAACGAGCGCGCCTGTAGCATGTGGCGGAGCTGCTGTGACTGGAGTGCCCTCGAGGG
This sequence comes from Schistocerca cancellata, assembly GCF_023864275.1. Taxonomy (NCBI): domain Eukaryota; kingdom Metazoa; phylum Arthropoda; class Insecta; order Orthoptera; family Acrididae; genus Schistocerca; species Schistocerca cancellata. The sequence continues at coordinate 401,277,770 of NC_064626.1, forward strand.
AACGGCTGCCTGAGCATCGTCGGAGAGACTCCAGTGGAGAGCGGCTGGGTGCGGTGCGGAGCAGCGGCGAATGTGTCGCACTCTCCGCGCCTTTTTTCAGCAATTTCTGCTGACTCGAACTCTTTGAAGGTTTCGATAGATTTGCGTTTCTGATCTCTGTGTTTCCGTTAGTGGCTTACAATAGGCAACCGGTAGGATGAGGCAGGCTGTGCTCCATGTAAGACAATTCAGTTTAACTCTGCGTTATTCTAATACGGTAGATGTTTCTGGAGCAGATGCATACTAACTTTGTCTGAATCCTCTTCCTCCTTCTGCTCCACCCTCTCCCTCCCCCTACCCCTGTCACCTTGCTACCTACACTTCCTTTTCATAGTTTCTGTTCCATTCATTCCCGTACTCAACTATTCTAGCTGCAACACAGATTGACTAATAGCTGGTACGAACACAATGATGCAGCGTTGCTTTTATTCTGGTAGAAATCGTTTTAGTTTAGGATTACTGCCGACAGAGACGTCTCAGTCGAGAGAATATTAAAACATAACAAAAGCTGAAACTTCCTGGTAGATTAAAACTGTGTGCCGGACCGAGACTCGAACTCGGGACCACTTGCCCGCGAAAGGCAAAGGTCTCGAGTTCGAGTCTCGGTCCGGAAACAGTTTTAATCTGCTAGGAAGTTTCATATCAGTGCACACTCCACTGTAGAGTGAAAATCTCATTCTGATAATAAAAGCTGTTCCAAGAATACTACGGTTAAAGTAATACTCCAATGTTTTTCTCAAGCAACTGAAACTCCAAAGTGAAAGAATGTGACGTGCCCTGTCTAGGTTATTTGTGCCGTATACACTGACGGAAAAAAATCGCGCCATGAATGAGTTGTGCGACATAAACGAAAGTTGGTAGGCGTGTTTCTACATCTCAAAGCTGATGTCTATTAAGATTTCGTGTCAGTCGCATAAGAGTGGCGCTTGTAGCACCACTATAAGGATACAAATCAGTTTTGCTTTAAATACGCGCTATGACGTTCGAGAGCGTTGTTTAACTTTCAGATTGGACGTACTGAGTTGATGTTAGCTAAGAATGCTTTTAAGGCGACAAAGACGACATTATCACCTCAGAGCTCAAATGGCTCTGAGCACTATGGGACTTAACTTCTAAGGTCATCAGTCCCCTAGAACTTAGAACTACTTAAACCTAACTAACCTAAGGACATCACACACATCCATGCCCGAGGCAGGATTCGAACCTGCGACCGTAGCGGTCACGCGGTTCCAGACTGTAGCGCCTTTAACCGCTTGGCCACACCGGCCGGCCACCTCAGAGCGTTTGAACGAGGTCTCGTAATGGGGTTAGGGGAAGCCGAATGTTCCTTTTGCAGTATTGTAGAGAGACGTGACAGGAATGCAACCACTGTATATGATTGCTGGGAGTGGTGGTCGTGAGAATGTGATATAGCAAGAAGAATGGGCTACGGACGTCAACGTAGCACTGCCGAGAGAAGAGACCATTGTGTTCGGCTTATGGCTCTGACGCTTCGTATTGCATCTGCAGCAGCGATTTGAGCAGCACGTGACACCACAGTGACACAACGCACTCTTACAAATCAGTTACAAATCGATGACAGCTCCGAGCCAGATGCTTCGGTCTTCCGAAGTTGTTTCACCGTGGAACATCGCAACACTGTCCCTCCTTTCAATCGTCATGTGAACGCCGAAATGGCAGATATTGAGATAACCGATCGCGGAACTGAAAAGCAGCTACAGTCGCTTAGTAGTGGAAAGGCGTCAGACCAGATGAGATACCTATAATATTCTATAAAGATTATGTGTAAGAACTTGCTCCCCTTCTAGCAGTTATTTATCGTAGATCGCTTGAGCAACAGAAGGTACCTAACGATTAGAAAAAAAGCGCAGGTCATTCTCGCTTTTAAGAGACGCCGTAAGACATATGTACACAATTATAGACCTATATCGTTGACGTCAGTCGGTTGTAGAATTATGCAACATGTTTTATGCTGAAGAATTATGACGTTTTTGGAAAATGAACATCTCTTCTATAAAAATCAACATGGATTCCGCAAACAGAGATGCTGCGAAACTCAGATCGCTCTGTTTCTCCATGAGATCCACAGCGCAGTTGACAACGACGCTCAGGTTGATGCCGTGTTCCTTGATTTCAGTAAGGCATTTGCACCGTTCCGCATTATCGTTTAATGAAAAAAATACGAGCTTACGAAGTATAGGAGCAGACCTGCGATTGATTTCAAGACTTTCTTGCAGACAGAAGTCAACACGTCGCTCTTAACGGAACTAAATCCACAGATGTAAAGGTAATATCCGGAGTACCACAGGGAGCTGTGATAGGACTGTTGCTGTATACAATATATAGAAATGATCCAGTAGAAAGCGTCGGATGCTCTTTAAGGCTATTCGCAGATTATGCAGTTGTTTATACCGAAGTAGCAACTCCAGAAGATAGTCAAAATTTGCAAAATGACCTGCAGAGAGTTGATGAATGGTGCAGACTCTGGCAGTTGACCCCGAATGTAAATAAATGCAACATATTGCGCATACATAGGAAAAGAAATCCACTACTGTACAGCTACTCTAATGATAAACAGCTGGAGAGAGCGTGTGCCGTAAAATATCGAGGTGGAACTATCCAGAGCGACCTTATGTGGAGTGACCATATAAAACAGATAGTGGGAAAAGCAGACATCAGACTCAGATACATTGGTAAAATCTTAATGAAGTGTAACTCATCCACGAATGAAGTGGCTTATAAGGTTCTTGTTAGCCCGATTCTTGAGTACTGTCTACCTATCTGGGATCCCTATCAGGTAGGACCGATAGAGGAGACAGAGAAGATCCAACGAAGAGCGGCGCGTTTCGTCACGGTATCGTTTAGCTGGCGAGAGATCGTTACGGAGATGCTAAACAAACTCCACCGGCAGACATTACAAGAGAGACGTTGTGCATCACAGAGAGATTTACAGTGAAATTTCAGGACAGCACTTTTCAGGAGGAGTCAGAGAACATATTACTTCCCCCCCCCTCCCCCCCCACATACATCTCGCGTATTGACCACGAGTAGAAAATTCGAGAAATTAGAGCCAATACAGAGGCTTACCGACAATCATTCTTCCCACCCACTATTCGTGAGTGGAATAGGATTTGAGGGATGAGACAGTGGTACCCAAAGTACCCTCCGCCACATACCATTAGGTGGCTTGCCGAGTATGCTGTAGACGTAGATGTAGCGTTCATTCCACAGATCCCAATCCACCGCCATTGGGACTTTAGTGGTGTCAAGAGACAGCTCGTTGGAGGGTAGGATGTAGGTCTGTTGTGTTTTCTGCTGAAAGCTGGTTCTGACTCGGTGCTAGTGATGGTTGTGTGTGGGTTGGAATGCCGCCAGCTGAGGGCCTGGACCAACCTCTCTGCTTGGTAGACCCTCTGGACCTAAAGCTCAAGTTATGGTCTGGGGTGCGATCTCGTATGACACCAGGAGCACTCACGTGGTTATCCCATGCACCCTGACTGCAAATCTGTGCGTCAGCCTAGTCATTCGACCTGTTGAGCTGCCATTCATAAACAACATTCCCAGGGATGTCTTCCAACAGGATAACACTTGTCCACATACCACTGTAGTAAACCCAACATGCTCTACAGAGTGCCGACATACTGTCTCGGCCTTCAAATCGAGCACATATGGAAAATCATCGAACTACAATTCCAGCACCACCTACAAACGGCAGTAACCCTCTGTGTATTGACCGACCAAGTGCAGTAGTTATGGAATTCCATGGCACAAGCTGACATCCGGCACCTGTACAACATAATGCATGCATATTTGCATGCTTGCATTCCACATTCTGCCATTTATAGCGGTGGCTTATCTCGCGCTTATATTAGCTTGCGTTCGTTCAATGTTTATCACTGAAGTATGTTACCTAGACAAATGTATTCCTGAAATTTCATTCCTTTACATTAATTATTTTTTGGCGTTGCAATTTTCTTCCGTCTGTTTATTTTACCTGCTACATTAGACGTTGGGGGAACTTTAGCGCTTTACCCGAAGTGAGCTATCAACAGACGCCGGTTCATCTTGTGGCTAAAGGTTTTCTTTCCGCTCGCATTTGTACCTGATACATAATTATGGAAATACCGTTCTGCCTTGAACAAACACAAATCTATGTGGTAAACAGTTTGACAGTGCATGTTAGAACGCACACTTCACATAACATTCACAGACATTAAAAAGGAGAATTCAGAGAAATGACAAACTTAAGTAAAATATCAGCTGTACTGTAAATGTCAGAGAACCACATAAATATTTGTAAGTGATACTAAGAATGAATTAACCCACTGACGATAATGCAACTTCGTCAAAACACGTTTGGTTGTTAAACAGGAAGAATTTGAGTTTACTCAAGGTAGAGCCGTATTTTCATAATTATATACCAGATACCAATGATAGTGCTACTAACAGCTAACAGGGACCGATGACCAAGCAGTTTGGTCCCTTCTCCCCTCATCCTTCCCCCTTTCCAATCAACCAACCAATCAACAGCTAACAGTTTTGCTTCATTTAGAAAGTGATAATTAAAAATACTGGCAACTTGTGATAGCTACAACAGTCAACACTCAGATTAATTCTGATAGTATTTGGAGCATTGACTGTTTATTGTCTCTCCCTTTCCATGACATTTCATACAGTTTCACTTCTATTATCAAAATAATTAATTTGTGTTATGATGCACATATTTCTGTACGTTTAATAATGTCCCTTAAAACAGTACAGTATTTTTTGCAATGCAACTAATCTAGAAATTTTGCCTAATGGATTCATATTAAGTTAAAAGGCTTCCACTTGCCATTTTTCATCTGTACTGGAAGTCTTCGTGTTAGCTTAGAGCATATTGCTGTACTGGAATCTTCGTGTTGGTTGAGAGCATGTTGCGCTTGTGTCCATAAGAGACTGAAAGTTTTCACATACCTTCCTGATGCACGGCCACACAACCACAGCTCATGTCACGAGAAGACTGGCTTGCGTTCATTCCGAGACGAATGTATGTCGCTTAATGTCGTTCCAGATGTGCTGAACAGAAAAGGAGGCAATTTTCCCTGAAAAGAGTCTAGTCCATTTTTCCATCCTTTTACTATCTCATATGTTCTTAGAGAATGCATGCGTTAATGCTCGATGGGTTTCCCCCTCACAAAACTATGCAGTAATTACACTCTCTAAGACCAAAGACGCACCACGAAGGTATGCGACAAAAATCTGTATACGCGATACACATGAACAGATAATCCAAAGAAAAAGAGGTTCACAAATTGATTAAGTCAACAAAACCTTGGTCCACCTCTGGCACTTATGCATGCAGTTATTCGGATTGGCATTTATTGGTTGAGTTGTTGGGTGCTCTCCTGGGTGATATCGTGCCATAATCTGTCCAATTAGCGTGTTAAATCTTCAAAATCCAGCGCTGGTTGGAGGGCCTTTCGCGTAATGCTCGAAAGGTTCTCAATTGGGAATAGATCCAGCGACCTTTCTGACTAAGGTAGGGTTTAGTAAGCAGCAAGTCAAGCAATAGAAAAGCTCTCGCCGTGTGCAGACGGACATTATCTTGCTGAAATATAAGGTGTGGATGGCTTGCCATGAAGGGCAACAAAACGGGGCTTAGAATATTGTCGACGTACCTCTGTGCAGTAAGGGTGCGGCGGATGACAACCAAAGGGGTCCTGCAATGAAATGAAATGGAACTACACATCACAACCCCTGGCTGTCGGGCTGTATGACAAGCGACGCTCAGGTTAGTTTCTCACTGCTGTCCGGGACGTCTCCAGACACTTCTTCTCAGGCCGACGGGACTCAGCGAAGACAATTTCATACATTCCGAGAGATTTCTAGCAGAGGGTGTGGTTGGAGACGCCCCAGAACGCGGTGGGATACCAAACTGACTGTCGCCCGCCATATTGCCCGAAAACCAGGACTAATGGTCTGGGATGCCATTGATTGCCATCCATACCGCATGTATAGCTCAGCGGTAAGTCGACGATATCTACACCCTGTTTTGTTCCCCTTCATGGCAAGCCGTCCTGGGCTTATATTTCACCAAGATAGTGCCTGCCCGCACACAGCGACAGTTTCTGCTGCTTCTTCGTGCTTAACAAACACTACCTTGGCAAGAAGCATCGTCGCGTTTCTCTTCAGTCGAGAATGTTTGGAGCATTCTGCTTAGGACCCTCCAACATCTCGCTGTTTTGACGATCTAACGCGCCAATTGGCCAGAATATGGCACGATATCCCTCAGGAAGACATCTCTCTGTCAGTCAATACCGATCCGAATAATTGCTTGCATAAAGGTCACAGGTGGACCAACGCGTCATCGATTTGCTCAATTTCTGAAACTGTAATCTTCCTTTTGTCTGTACATGTACGTCACGTCTACCGATTTCTATCCCATTCGGATAACACATTCGTGGTGCATCATTCTTTTGTCTTTGAGTGTATATCGTTGGTCACCCAGGTGCACTAATATCTTTGAAGTTCAGTAATTGTGGCGGCATGTTTCTGACACTGACTGAATGGGAGACTATGTGGCACGTAACGTACTGGATGAGTCGGAGCTGGCTGGTGCAGCATAGCACGCAATGTAGGACTGCAGAGCAGAAAACAAGTAGTTAAAAGTATCGCCCACAAAGCTGCTGCAGTTCGTTGATTTTGCTGCTTGGCTGCAAGGGTGCTACTCTCTAATCTTGACGAAGAGGCATTGCTAAATCTTGTTCAAACAAAGAATAAGGTACGTAACTGAGGAAATTCCAGGAGCATATATTGTGGAGGATAAAAGAGTTCCATCGAATCATCCTGAATTTAAAGCTTTCCCCAACCGGGTCTGATGTTTTCCAATAAACCAATGTAGGCGCCTGACGCTACTTTGATGGACAATATGATATCTTCTTCTTTTTTGTGTGTGGTAATGTGTTTCTTCAAACTGAGGTCAAACACGGCATGAGGGCATAGTTTTTCAGCTATGATTAGACCTCCTGCTGCAACGATAGACAAAACTTCACGTACGTTTTCTGTAATAATGTGGCACAGCTCTGTTCGATATCCAATTTCTTGTCACTTTCATCAGTAACTCATTGCAACATCGTGATTACTATGTTCATCTTTAGTATAATGTAATGAACATACCTTCAATATTTTTAATAATGTATTTTACTCTTCGTGTCCTCTGGCGATTCACTACATGTGGATTTACATTTTAACTCCACGTGGGTTGGCTACGGAAGTATAACAAAGTATGGTGCAAAGATTCCTACCCACATCGTTCGAAATAGATAAATATTACATCGGCAGGTTTTCAAACTGAAGATACACGCAAGTACACTATTTCGACAGAGTTGGGGACGGGGCAATCGCTTCTTTAAAAGCGTAGATTGTCTGTGGGATACTGTGTCGAACAAGTAGTTATATATGATCGAATATCGGTCATAAACGAGGATAGACATGTCATGAACCCAGTTTCATCCCATGTAAGAGATTTATTGCACCAGCTGCCTCAAGGGTGCCCTGGCAGGAGGTGTGAATTTTCTTCTAATTAGACGCATCCTCGTATATGCTATTACTGACACTCATCGGTGCATGGGATCTTTCTCCTTTCTTCGACCGCCCATTGCCAATGTTCTGGCTGACTGGTCTTCTGTGAATCCTTAAACAGTCTGGACTGCCACATAGTATTGAGTACTAGCCGAAGTGGCGCTTGATAACTGATTCGGGCAAAAGACGATGTCAGAGGTTTCTGTGTAGTTCCCTTTTTACTATAACTTGACAGCTGTGTGTAATAATACAAGTTCAAATAGGCAATTCTGTGTTTTAATGGCGAGGGAGCCTTAGTAGCGTACTGATGCGAGGTGCGTGTTACGCTATTTAGACGTTCTCTAATCAGTTTCCGTCAATTTTATACCCTATCTTCAGATGGCTGTTCCACAGGCGCAGTAAAAAGCTATCGGTAAAGTTCTTGTTAGCTTAAACGAGACTTTTCCTTTTAACAGTGAGAAATCTATGCTAAGCAAATTACTTGTTTCGCTAGCAGAACACCTATTCCACGTAGTCCGAACTGGAAACTGTTTCTTCAAGAACACCTTGGCCGACCGCTACCCAACTGACACTCCAGTTCAAGCTTGTGGGACATGTTGATTATAATTTCATCGTTATGTGAGCTTATTTTTCAGTGTTTGCAGAACAGAAGAAGTCAGTCCTACAGGAGAAGAGTGGTGTGGTTACGAAACGCCTATTGTGTGCGTGAGACGCTAGTGAAACTAGTCAAGTGGAGATCGCAACACTGAATGCCAGAAGGATGTGTATGTGCAGTTTATTTCCGTCTTTCGGACATAGAGAAAGGTCGATTCATTGGCGTGAGGTACACGGAAGCATCGTGTCGACAGGCCATGTAAGCAGTTGTTAGTATTAGATTGCCTGCAAAGGGAGAGGTGACGAGATGCTCTCAGGACAACAGCGTAGCAAGAAGAGTAGATATGGTCCTTCCAGAAGGAATGCACGAGAAAGCGTAGGATTGTTCAACTGGATATGAAGGACAGACGTCTGAAATCAGGGCAGCGTTTACGTGTACAGTCTAATCACGGACCGCCGGGAACAGACTACCCCCAAGCTTAGTGGAGACATCGAGCTGTCAAGCTTCGTTTTTTAGTATTCCTTCCCAGAGTAGCTACGTATCTCGTAATATTTCCATCCCGGGGAAGCAATACAATTGTAATATATCTCTTCCCAAATAGCAAAAGTCCTAGTGTTAAACGGTAATCTAGGTAAGTGCATTTTTGGTAAAATATAATACCAGTCTTTCCCTATACAGAATGATCATCTTGGGGGATGATGGAGAAAGATAAATGTATGAATCTGAGATCTCTTGGTCCGGAAACGATCGAGTCAAAAATTATAAGCGAAAGTCGTTCTGATGCTTATGACAGTGGACAACTTCTGCTGGAAGGTCTTTGCTTTCCATATTATGAGGCGATGTAGTATGGACCAAAACAAGCAAAAAAATGTCCAGTAAACATGGGCTCTAAAGTGCATACCTTAAGAGATGTGAGCACTTGTCCAGAAGAAGAGGTGTGTTTCACTGTACCAAAGATGAGCAAGTGCTTATAGGTATTAAGGTATGCATTTTAGGACCCATGTTTACTGGACTTTTTTTTCTTGTTTCGGTACATACTTTCTCCTCCCAAAATATAGAAGGCAGAAAACTTGCAGTAGAAGAGGACTACTGTCAGAGGTATCACAACGATATTCGCTTGTAACTTTCGACTCGGTCGTTCCCCGATCAGTGTCCCTTACCTAAAATTGATGATTAGAACTGGGAAGAAATTATTGTAGATGATAAAAAATGTACTTATCATTTAGTCTCGCTTTCCGTTCATCTCGTCGTCCAGGAGGTGGATTTATTATTGTAACCATCGAAACACTTGTCCGCCTTTCTATTCTTTTTACAATTAATTCCCTCCAAACCACCTTTCACAGCACTATTTAGTATGATTAGACATCAGAAAAACATTAGATAGAGTCATTACAACATTTTAAAAAACGACTTAAGATGTGGCAAAACGCAGGGCTTGAACGAAAGAATATCACTGAACGTAGACTGTAGGTGGCGCGTATTGCATCTATTTATTATCTAGCTGATGGCGCGCGAACCTTCTGCAAAAAGAAAATTTTTTAAGTACAGCAATTTTCTAATTACAAAATGAATTTAAAGAAAAGTATGTACTTTGGCAATCTGCAATTTTAATATTCCAAAATATGATATTTGTAATTTAAATTATCTTGAAATTTGTAATGGAATTTTCAGGAGTTCGAAACTTTCTCTTGCAAACAATATTTCTGAAAGAACTATGTTTTGAACAAAACAAGTTATTCGTTCCTCAGCAGATAACAGAGTGTTTCAGTGAAGGTATGTGGCAACTGATAAAAATTTCGTAAATTTGTGTACCAACTTTATGTAATATATGTTTCCTATAAACCGGAATTTTAATACGAGGGTTGGAACTCAAATAGTGGCATCTATTCATTCACAACCGATACAAAAGAGTTACATGTTTGCACCTGTTATTATCCTTCAAAGTAGTCATTAATGTTGTGCAGAGCCCGTTGCCAGCGATGTGGAAGGCGTTGTATACCGTTAGCAGAGCCCGTTCTGTTGATGGTGCGAATGGAGCGGTCGGCTGCCTGTCGAATCTCTGGAACAGTTCTGAAGCGAATGCCACGAAGTGGTTCCTTCATCTTCGAAATCAAATCAAAGTCGCAAGAACTTAAGTGCTATTACTGTTCGTTTTTGGTGCGTCACGTGAGACCAGGTTTGCGAAAGAAGCGGCGACACTTCCTGCGCAACCCACCCATCATTTTGCACGACAATGCGCGGGCGCATACAGCGCAAGCTGTGGCTGCTCTGTTCGGTCGATGGGACTGGGAAGTACTGTACCTTCCACCATAATTCCCGAACTTCAATCCTTATGACTTTAATTTGATTCCAAAGATGAAGGAACCACTTCGTGGCATTCGTTTCAGAATTGTTCCAGAGATTCGACAGGCAGTAGACCACTCCATTCGCACCATCAACAAAACAGGCTCTACTAACGGTATACTACGCCTTCCACATCGCTGGCAACGGGTTTTACACAACGCTGGTGACTACTTCGAAGGACAGTAACAGGTGCAAACATGTAACTATTTTGTATCGGTTGTGAATGATCAGTTGTCACTATTTAAGTTCCAGCTCTTGTATATTTCTCCCAACAAAATGATTTCTGTGGTGTCACCGCCAGACACCACATTCGCTAGGTGGTAGCCTTTAAATCGGCCGCGGTCCGTTAGTATACGTCGGACCCGCGTGTCGCCACTATCAGTGATTGCAGACCGAGCGCCGCCACACGGCAGGTCTAGAGAGACTTCCTAGCACTCGCCCAAGTGGTACAACCGACTTTGCTAGCGATGGTTCACTGACAAAATACGCTCTCATTTGCCGAGACGATAGTTAGGATAGCCTTCAGCTACGTCATTTGCTACGACCTAGCAAGGCGCCATTACCAGTTACTATTGTTGCTGTGAAACATATGCCGTCAAGAGCGATGTTCACCATTTATGGATTAAAGTTAAGTATTCCAGCAGTTACGTACGTTTTTTGCTAAAGTCTAATTTCCTTGACCTGTTCCAGACCTCACGCCAGCCTGCGTGAGCTAAAACGCAGGCCTTTCGGCTTCCTCTCAAAACCGGTGTTGGCTCTCCTGCCAACCCACAACAATTTCAATGCAGCTCACTGCCCTCTTTCAGTCACCTGATTGATACCTAAATACTGAATAACATATAACAATACAAGCACGTTAAATAAAATTTTTACAATTTCGAAAATTTCTAGAACGTCTTTAATAGATTCTATAAAAGAAGGATACAGTGTTGGCTAAATAAGTAGTTCTATTTAAATTCTAAGTATCTCCTCTGTTTCAGAATAAACGGCGAGAAGAACAACCTTAAGTGCCATGTATCATACGTACTGTAATGGTGTTGGCAAAGTGAGCAGTGTTATTTTGCCCCAGAATGGCGTGTACGAGATCTGTGCGTTGTGCTCTACCAGTACCAAGGCGAACGGGGAGTCAGGAAAGCTGATTCGGTATAAAAATTCTTTATTCACCATTACTTCCGTACAAGAGGCTGTTCTCAGCGTCTCGATGGCGTGTGCGGTCATCCAGGCAGCAGAGTGCTGCCTCGGCATGACTCCCGATGGCGTGCTAGGCTGCGCGACGTTAGCCGGCCAGGGTGGCCGAGCGGTTCTAGTCGCTACAGTCTGGAACCGCGCGACCGCTACGGCCGCAGGTTCGAATCCTGCCTTGGGCGTGGATGTATGTTACGTCCTTAGGTTAGTTAGATTTAAGTAGTTCTAAGTTCTAGGGGACTGATAACCTCAGAAGTTAAGTCCCATAGTGCTCAGAGCCATTTTTTTTTGCGCGACGTTAGGTGTTTACGCCAGGCAGCTGGGTGCTCCCTTAGCGGAAGAGCAGGCTCCGGCGAGGCGGCCGTGCTCAAGCAAGGAAGGCGTCCCAGGCAGCCGGAGAGCTGTGGTGTGGTGGCTGCGAACAGCAGGTCAGGCGCGCAGACATAGTGCTCCGAACCCAAGACACTTGGAGTCGCCCGGAGTGCCTTCTGTCGGTGGCACAGGCTCGTGACCGGGAACCATCAGACCGAGCTGGCAGCTCGTAGGTGAGCCACTAGCTGATGAAACTGCTCGACCCTGTACTGGACCGACGACTCACGTGCTGGCAGTAGTCGGAAGTCAAAGAAGCACTCGAAGCTGAAGCGCAAGTACGGCTAGTGGCTGAGCGGCGGGCACTCAAAGCCACTCTGGCCTGCTATGTTGTGACAGGAGCTCGCCTCGTGTCGCGTTGGTGGCCAGGAAAGTGCGGCACTGAACCATGGCACGTGGAAATCTCGTCCACCACTAAGGCAGGCAGCAGTATTGCAGTAAGTTGTGCCAGCAGTGTTCTAGCACGTGGCGCCAGTATATCCTAGGACGCCGCTTGACGGGTTGTGAGGTCTGGTCTGTGGTTTACGTTTTTATTTTGGCTACGACTTTTTTTTCAATTTTACAATTTTTATCTCTTAGCTCTGTGGTTGGTGACGTAGCGCACTATGTGCAATGCCCATACTTGCTTGCCCAATTGACAGTGAGCAACAAAGATATTCATTTTTGTTGCAAGTTGTGAATATGATATTTAATTCCGAAGATTACTGATCCTATTTGCTGGACCATCAATTCGACAAACAACTACCATTGCACTCAGAATAAACACCACGTTCGATAGAAATAAGGACATAGAAGGTGAAATAATAATAATGTCAGTTTAAATTCTCACCAGTGACTCATGTATTGTCTTGAGACGATGAAACAAGCAGCAAGGTCTATTAGGATACAAGTTTGCAATTTCACTGATACAATATGAAGATTAGAGTGAGTTTATACATTGATTAGCCAGAACATTAGGAACACCTACCTGCTATCGATATAAACACGTCCACGCGATAGCTGCATCACCTGGCGAGGAATAACTGACAGACACACACACGCTACAATTAGTATCGATGAAGGTGTTGTCCGCGTGTAAAATGGGGAAGGCGCGCGATCTATCTGACCGAGGGCAGACTGTGATGGCTGTGGTGAGTGTCTTCAACACGTCGCGAAACCAGGGTAAAACCACGTCCAGATGTCGTGGAGTTGGGCGGCCATTCCTCATCATAGATGTGCAGACTGCTAAACCAGGACAGGTGACGAACTGTGGCGGAACTAACAACAGACTGTAATGGTGGGCGGAGTACAAGTGTGTCTGAACACACAATGCACGAAACACTCCTAACAGTGGGCCTCTGGAGCCGACGACCCATGTACGTGCCAATATTAAAACCACGACATCGGCAACTACACTTGAAATCAGCACGTGTCCATCAGCACTGCACTTTGGCGCTGTGACGGAGTGTTGCAAGGTCTGATGACCCCATTATGCTGACTCCATTATGCTCTGGGGAACATACACGTGAGCATCCATGGGTCCAGTGGAGTTCTTGCAAGGCACCATGATGGCCAACGAGTTTCGTACACTGGTTTCAGACTACGTATATTCTTTCATGACGATCATGATTCCCATGACAATGGCATTGTTCAGCAAGATAATGCGACATGTCACAAGGCCAGGATTATGATGGAGTGGTTCGAGAAACACAGTGAGCGAGCGAGGTGGTGCAGTCGTTAGGACACTGGACTCCCATTCGGGTGACGACGGTTCAAACCAGCATCCAGCCATTCTGTTATAGGTTTTCCGTGATTTCCCTAAATGGCTTCAGGCTTATGCCGGGATGGTTCCTTTGAAAGGGTACGACCGACTTCCTTCTCAACCCTTCCGTAATCCGATGGGACCGATGACCTCGCTATTTGATCCCCTTCCCCAAATTAACCAACCAACCAGGAACACAGTGGCGCCAGATCTGAACCCGATGGAACACAACTGGGATGTGATTGAACATAGCGTCAGAGCTCAACGCAGCCCCTCCCCGGAATTTACGGTTATTAAGTGACTTGTGTGTACGGATGTGATGCCAATTCCCTCCAGCGACCAACCAAGGAGTCATTGCTTCCATGCCACGACGAGTCGCCGCTGATATCCGGTGGACATACCGGCTATTACGTAGGTGGTCATAAATGTTCTCGCTGATCAGTGTAGATGTAGATCGAATTTTCAGTAGAATGAAGCCTTGGAATAACTGAAGCGTCTTTGACAGATGGCGCCAACACAATAATAATTCAGGATCACATGACAGGCATTAATTCTTATGTTACAAGTTATTGTCGCAAGACTATGTGTTGCACTCACCAATTTCCCAAACGAAATATCTGTATTAGTTACAATGCTCTGAAAAACGTTAAGTACGCGATAAAGTAACATAACATATTAATTACTCGGCAGAAATGCATGAAAATGCGGGAACATGTCTCCAGAGGTCGTGCACAAAATGCTCGACATCACTTGGAATGGGGTTAGCGTGACTACGGCACCAAATAGCGCTCCGTAACATGAAACAGTTGAAGAAATATTGGGAAACTCTAAGAAGGACGAAGTGTGGCGAGTGTAGCTCGGGTGTTTGGTATTGGTCAAAGCATTGTTTCATGTGGTTGGGGACTCTGCAGAACCGTATAGACTACTACCCGAAGGAGAGGTGGTTACACTGTACCAGATGACTGCTATATTGTCCAAGAGGCTGAAACGTCTCTGTGGAGTCGTTTCATAGACGCTCGTCTCACAGGATTCTGTGCATCCTATTCTTTCCACCGCCTGATTGCGGTTTAATTTATTAACTCACCCAGAAAGGCTGAGCAATCAAACTAAAGCTTATTAAGTGATATTATGTTTGAGTTTTTTGTGTTCCATAGGAAATAATGTCCTGTATTTATTACGTTTTTCCCTTCGCCCTACCCTATGTGTGCGTGAATGTGACTGAATGAGTGTTTTTACGAGTGGTTTCGGGTTTCTTTTGTGGAGGACGCTGAGTTGGTTGTCGTCTGATAGGAGCAGGTGGTGTTTGCTCCTCGTTTGGAGGATAGCACAGGATGACCAACTTAGGATCCCAGTACCTGGACAGAGAGGTCTACCCCTTTTAGTCTAAGGTTGGTTTGTCTGTCAGGTTTGTGGCGGAAGTCTACCCCTCTGGTAGCTTCCGCTGTACCGGTAGTTAGGTGAAGCTCGGTAAAGAAAGCACACTCTGCAGCTAGCGGTTGGTGAGTACAGTTCGTAGCTCCTACAGAGGGTTTCTGCTGATAGGAAGTAGGTCGAATTATAAATTCCCTATGTTAAATTCATTTAATATTTAAGTACTTCAGCTTAACTGAAGCGTGTGTAGTTATGTATTTTCGGAATGTGGGATAATTATTTTGTTAAAAATAGGCGATGATGGTGGTTGAAATTAAAAGTGTGGAAGTTGCTTTGTTCCTTTCGGACAGTCGTGGGTATATAGATGGAATGATTGAATTATTGTGTTCCACTTCCCTTTTGTGTGGTTTTCCTTTTTTAATTGCGCTATTCTACCATTTTTGGCCAATTATTTAGTTAAATTTTTCATTCAGGCGCCATTCATGTGCATTCATAGGATGTGCATAATATTCAGTAATGAAATAAATGTGCTACGTAAAAGATAAACTCTGCGTCCTTTATCTTTCTCATTGATGCCAGTTTTCAAATTAATTCTCTACTCCCCGAATTTTTTAAAAGTTAATCTGCCTGCTTGTGATGAACAAAAATGGGAAAATAAAATCAAAGTGAACGGTGTACTGTCTCAAAATTAAGAAATTATCACATTTAATTAAGCTCATTCATATACGACATACAACGCTGTTCATCTTGTAAGTTTCTTTAAAAAAATTGCATTCTTATAATTAAATTATTAATTTACTTAAACTAATAATTTCCTGTTTGGTCTTTTCTTAATTGTTAGCAAGGGCTTGGGCTGATGTCGACCCTGTAATTTTTAAATTTATAATTGTCCTTGTGAGGTGGCTTAACCAGAAATTGCACACAAGGGTTACATCTCCATTATTCTTAGTACGTAACGTATGTCGAGCCTTGGCTAGGATCCGTTTACAGTTCTACATACGTTCAAATGGTCCAAATGGCTCTGAGCACTATGGGACTTAACATCTTAGGTCATCAGTCCCCTAGAACTTAGAACTACTTAAACCTAACTAACCTAAGGACATCACAAACATCCATGCCCGAGGCAGGATTCGAACCTGCAACCGTAGCAGTCCCGCGGTTCCGGACTGAAGCGCCTAGAACCGAACGGCCACCGCGGCCGGCGTCTACATACGTACTTTACAGGGCAATAAAGGTGCCACACCAGACAGCGACTGCAATTGCGACTACACTCAACAGGACTACAAGATGCGCATTCTCATGCCTCACAGGGGCACGGCGACTGCACAGGCGTCGTCCCTTAGCCCGACGATCAGTACGTGGTCTTCAGTTGACACCCGCACATCAACGGCGCCGTTGGTGATAAGAGCTTAGGAGCTGGACCAACGAGGAGAGTGGTTGCACGCTCTTCTCGGATGAGAACAAATTCAGTCTCAGTAAGCAATGATTCTGGACCTAACCTCATGTGGGGAGACGTGGAACCACGTAGTACGCCCATGAACATTGGCGAACATGATCGTTTTGGGATTCCAGATGTTACAGGGTGATGAGACAATGTTTCATGGTTGTACTGACCTCCAAATATTTGAACTTGGTGCACTCATCGGCCAATGTTATTGTGATACTGTACACTTTCCCCATATGTGCCTTCTCGAGCATTCGGCCCTGACTTCAGTTTTATGAATGGTAACGCGACGATGTGCGCAAGTGGAGTTCTTGGAGCGAGAGGATATCGAGTGAATGGACTTGCTTGTCCATTCCCCTGAATTAATACGCATAGAGCACGTACAGAGTCCGTTGGAAACACATATAGCAGCACGATCACAAGGGTCAACAACTATCCAGCAGATGTCAACCGCGCTAGTGAATGGATGGAATGCCCTACCAATCCTCCTTACCAGTAGCGTGGCTAGCATTGGAATACATTGCAGAGCATGCACTGCCGTCTGTGATGGTCACATATCCTGTGAAACACCGTGTCCCGCCGTTTGGAATGCTCAGGAGACCATCATAAAGCGCGGTGTCTTCGCTGTAATTATTGTCTTTGAATGAAAGTGTCATTTCTGTTCATTTCGTAGCGTATTTCTTTCAGTTACCTTCTGTATTATTCTGTAGCAGTTCTTTCCATGTATGGTCCAAGATTCAGTGAGCTATGTTATTGGGCAGAGCCACATCGTGGCAAAATTTCTTTCGTCGTTTGGCTGTGCACACCATTGCACATAAGTTCATATCTTGAGGTATATCTAACGTTTGAGTCGAGTATTTCAGTAAAGGAAATTTGCCAGTCCCCAGCAACATTTCAGTTTACAGCAGACACCGTACCATAGACAATCGACTCTCGGATAGAGCTGAGCCAGTGTCAACAGGCACACTGAGTGGCAATTTTTGGTGTTCAACGATGAGTCTCGCCTCTGTTTATGGCGGTCTGATTGGCGCCAACGTGTCCGTAGGTGACCTGGATGAAGGGTCATTGGAAACAACGATACACGCGACCCATACCTCTCCAACTCCTGAAATTGAAGTGGGGAAGGTATTGGATGTGATAACAGGGCTGATTTGAGAATTGTTGAAGGCATGCTGAATAATCATTGTGTGGCAAGAACGATAAACCCTGTTGTCATCACCTTCATGACCAGGTACTAAATGATATATTCCAGAAGCATAATACAAAACCCTACTCTGCAGTTCACAACTTAAGTTGGAAGGATCACGTAGATAATGTTGTGGGAAAGGCAAACCGAAGGCTACATTTTATTGGCAGAGAGTACAACAGGTCTATTAAAGTGACTGCCTACCTAAGCTTGTTCGTCCTCTGCTATAATACTTCTGTGCTGTGTGGGATCCTTACCAGATAGGACTGAGGGAGGACATCGAAAAAGTTCAAAGAAGGACAGATCGTTTGTACTGTGGCGAAATATTTGAAAGTGTGTCACGGATATGACAAGCGACTTGGAATGGAAATAATAAAACGAAGACGTTTTTTTGTTGCAGCGAGATCTTTTCACGAAACTTCAATCACCAGCTATCTCCTCTGATTGTGCAGATATTATATTGTCATCTAGCTACATACGGCGAAACGATCATCATAATAAAATAAGAGAAATTCAAGTTCGTACAGAAAGATTTAAGTAATAACTTTCAAAATCGCTTTTAGAGTGGAACGGTGGAGAAATGGTCTGAGGGTGGTTTGAAGAAGTCTCTGCCAGGCACTTAAGTGTGAACTGCAGAGTAATCAGTCATTTGTATACAGATACCACAAACGCATTGAGAAATGGCTTGACTGGCCTGCCTGAAGCCATGAATTGCACTCGTAGAGCATGTCTGAGATGCAATGGGAAGACTTACAAGTTGATACCAGCTTCCAGCCAGGAATCGTCACGATGTGACACGGCACACTTGGCAAGAAATTTTTGAAAATGATGCATGAAGTGTAATCGGGGTAGTGAATACGGCCAACCATCCGCTGCACAATGGAATGATGGAAGTGAAAATTTTCGCCTTAACTGAATGAGATTTTCACTCTGAAGCGGAGTGTGCGCTGATATGAAACTTCCTGGCAGATTAAAACTGTGTGCCGGACCGAGACTCAAACTCGGGACCTTTGCCTTTCGCGGGCAAGTGCTCTACCATCTGAACTACCCAAGCACGACTCACGGCCCATCCTCACAGCTGGCAGAACTAAAACTGTGTGGTCGGGGCGTGAGTCGTGCTTGGGTAGTTCAGATGGTAGAGCACTTGCCCGCGAAAGGCAAAGGTCCCGAGTTCGAATCTCGGTCAGGCACACAGTTTTAATCTGCCAGGAAGTTTCGTTGCGTCTTAACTGCTTTGGTTATCTGTGCAGCTATCAGTACACGATTGACGGAAGGACCAAAATTCCCATATGCCATCGCTTATGCGTCAAATCCTGCACTCATACACATTATGTAGTTACCGTATTTGGGGTGGGGTTGGGGGGGGGGGACGTTTTAATTGGAAATCGCTGCCTGGATCGGGGTTGGATTGTTTGGGGAAGGAGACCAGACACCGAGGTCATCGGTCTCATCGGATTAGGGAAGGACAGGAAAGCAAGTCGGCCGTGCCCTTTCAAAGGAACCATCCCGGCATTTGCCTGGAGCGATTTAGGGAAATCCCGGAGGACCTGAATCAGGATGGCCGGACGTGGGATTGAACCGTCGTCCTCCCGAATGCAAGTCGCTGCCAGGTATCGGCCCTGAACGGCAATTAGAAGTGTACGAGTGCGCTTTCTGACGAGTAAGCGATGGCGTATTGAAGATTGGGGTCTGGCCGCAAGTCGTGCGCGGATAAGCAAAGTGGTAAAGGCGGCCGCTTGCGAAAAGCGGAAAATCCGGGTTTGAATCTCGTTCCGGCACAAATTTTCATTGTCGTCATTCCCTACACAGCTGATACATTTCACATACTGAATGACGGCTGTAGTCGCTACAGTCACTGTTCCTTCGGACATACATCATACTTCTTAACAACGCAGGAACTGCAATATCGTATTTACAAGATGACGTTGTGGGGCTGTTTGCTTCCCGTGTATTCATGCCCGATGGAGTCATACATAATACCGGCGCTGATGACGGACATCAGTTTCGTACCGAGAGAAATTTTAATCATTTAACGACAGTTGTGCGGTGAAAATCTCCACAAAGTTTGGTTAATACAGAACTGGTGCTTCACAGTGCAGTACCCTCCGTTTCCGTCAGTGTGGAACGACTCCAGCAGCACGAGGCAGCTGCAGTCGCGGCGGTTCGTAAACTTGAAGGGAGAGACGTGGAGCGGCGCGGGGAGGAGAGGGGGCGGGCCGGCGAGGGCGGCGCCGGGTATCGATTGCGGACCACGAGGCGACGCGAGGGGCGTGGCAGGGGCGCCGGTTCCGGCTTGGAGGACTGCTCCGCCCCGTCCGCGGCCGGCTAATCGCGTTGCTTCCACTCGGACATCGTGCATGCCCTTTGTCGCCGCTGCGGCCCCGCGAGGGGTCGAACCCGGGGCCGCGGCGCGCGCGCCTGCCCCCGCGCGCTCTTTTTGCGGACACGGCTCGCTGGGTGCTCGTGTTTACCCGGGCGGCACTCGAGCGTGCTGTCGCCTCGCTCGGCCCGCGGCCCGCCTGCTTTGAGAATACAGCCGGCGGCGCTGGGGCACGGCCACGTCAAACAAAAATCTTTATTTCCTGCCCCCTGTTCATTCCTTCCGTATGCAAGCAGACCGCGTCCTATTAGAACCGACCCATGAAAAATTCGCTACCTTAACCGGTTCGTTCCTCTGCCGTAGTTTCAGCTGCCATTTCCTAATTTAAGCCAGTCCTTTGCACAGCGTCACTCACTCTGAGACAATTAATGCAGATCTCCATTGGTTTTGCTACGTACCTCCTCGATTTTTATTAGTGATTTTACTTCCCCTTATTTTATTTAGAGAACTCGGTTTTCTTTCAACTTATGTTATACATTTACAACGCTTGAGCGAAAAGTCATGAACGACCGCGCTTGGCATCCATCAGATTGATTCATCCTGGAGACCGATGCGAATAAATTTTTATTCGCGAAACATGAATACGAAGCTCTTTTGGTTTCTTGAGAAATACCTCTGCCTAGTAAATGAAGACCACATTCGATAGGACATAATGAAATCTGGTGATAAAATAGCCAGCCGCGCGGGATTAGCCGATCGGTCTGAGGCGCTGCAGTCATAGGCTATGCGGCTGGTCCCGGCGGAGGTTCGAGTCCTCCCTCGGGCAAGGGTGTGTGTGTTTGTCGTTAGGATACTTTTGGTTAAGTAGTGTGTAAGCTTCGGGACTGATGACCGTAGCAGTTAAGTCCCATAAGATTTTACACACATTTGAACGTAAAAAAGCCAGGGACAGAGTAGTATTTCAACCTCATCCTAATCGAACAACTCTGACATCAGACAATCCTGTTGTCTGTGAACAGACGTATATTATTTTGAAGAATATGGTCACTGCGCCACTAACTAGATATAGATTGCAAGAGACAATCAAAAAATGGTTCAAATGGCTCTGAGCACTATGCGACTTAACTTCTAAGGTCATCAGTCGCCTAGAACTTAGAATTAATTAAACCTAACTAACCTAAGGACATCACACACATCCATGCCCGAGGCAGGATTCGAACCTGCGACCGTAGCGGACGCGCGGTTCCAGACTGTAGCGCCTTTAACCGCTTGGCCACCACGGCCGGCGCAAGACACAATCAGAACCCTTGAAACTCACGATGTTACCGTCCAAACCAGAAGTATTCAACATATTTTCCATCTGCGTTAGTAGCAAAGTTTTCTAAAGGGCAACCGATTCTTCAGTAACGATGAATTGTAAACTAGGAAATTACTTTACA
The DNA here is from genome assembly GCF_023864275.1 of Schistocerca cancellata. Taxonomy (NCBI): domain Eukaryota; kingdom Metazoa; phylum Arthropoda; class Insecta; order Orthoptera; family Acrididae; genus Schistocerca; species Schistocerca cancellata. Next base: position 401,299,365 of record NC_064626.1, read on the forward strand.
AAATATGTAAAGCAGTACTGCGGCAAGTTAAAGCACATAATAAGGAGCTCTATTTCAATTTTATATACAGGTTCCGGAACTCTCGGAACCGAGGTGATGCAAAACTTTTTTTGGTGTGTGTATTAAACTGTGAAAGACTGAAAGGTGGTGGTGTTCCTCTTATTTTTCTCTCGACGAACGATATACTGCAGAAGGTAAATTGCTTTTGTAAACCGTAAGACCTATGATATTTTAGTTTAGCTACAGAATGTTAAAGACACTGAAATGATAGCAACGGGACATTGCATGCATAAGTTTAATACCAAAATGCCAGAAGGAACATCGCCGTAGCTCTCCAAAGCATTGGAAGAGTGGGACCTCTTTCCATGTCGCCGCCACACTCGCCCACTATGGTCATCAAGGGGTAGCGCACAGCCGGGATTCATCGCTGAACGCGGTGCGGAGCCATTCATCAGCAGGTCATACTTCCCGCTCACAGGACCACTCCAACACAGCAGTACGTGTTGCGATGTTATCGGCTGCCTACATATAGGACGGTAATTCCCTAGTTCGGGTGCTAATAGTCTGCGGCAAATACACTATGTGATCAAAAGTATCCGGACACCTGGCTGAAAATGACTTACAAGCTCGTGGCGCCCTCCACCGGTAATGCTGGAATTCAGTGTGGTGTTAGCCCACCCTTAGCCTTGATGACAGCTTCCAATCTCACAGGCATACGATCAGTCAGGTGCTGGAAGGTTTCTTGGGGAATGGCAGCCCATTCTTCACGGAGTGCTGCACTGAGGAGAGATATCGATGTCGGTCGGTGAAGCCTAGCATGAATTCGGCGTTCCAAAACATCCTAAAGGTGTTCTATAGGATTCAGATCAGGACTCAGAGCAGGCCAGTCAATTACAGGGATGTTATTGTCGTGAGACCACTCCGCCATAGGCCGTGCATTATGGACAGGTACTCGATCGTGTTGAAAGATGCAGCCGCCATCCCCGAATTGCTCTTCAACAGTGGGAAGCAAGAAGGTGCTTAAAACATCAGTGTAGGCCTGTGCTGTGATAGTGCCACACAAAACAACAAGGGGTGCAAGCCCCCTCCATGAAAAACACGAGCACACCATAACACTACCGCCTCCGAATTTTACTGTTGGCACTACACACGCTGGCAGATGACGTTCAGCGGGTATTCGCCATACCCACACCCAGCCATCAAATGGTTCAAATGGCTCTTAGCCCTATGGGACCATCTGAGGTCATCAGTTCCCTAGACTTAGAACTACTTAAACCTAACTAACCTAAGGACATCACACACATCCATGCCCGAGGCAGGTTTTGAACCTGCGACCGTAGCAGCAGCGCGGTTCCGGACTGAAGCGCCTAGAACCGCTCGGCCCAAGCAGACGGCACCCTGCCATCGTATCGCCACGTTGTGTATCGTGAGTCATCACTGCACACAACGTTCAGTCATCCAGTGTTTACGCTCCTCACATCAAGCGGAGCGTCTTTGACATTTAGCGACTTGATGTGTGGCTTATGAGCAGTCGCTCTACCATGAAATCCAAGTTGTTTCACATTCCGCATAGCTGTCCTAGTACTTGCAGTGGATCCTGATGCAGTTTGGAATTCCTGTGTGATGGTGTGGCTAGATGTCTGCCCATTACACATTACGACCCTCTTCAACTGTCGGCCGTCTCTGTCAGTCAACAGACGAGGTTGGCCTGTACACTTTTGTGCTGTACGTATTCCTTCACGTTTCCACTTCACTAACACATCGGAAACAGTGGACCTAGGGATGTTTAGGAGTGTGGAAATCTCGCTGACAGACGTATAACACAAGTGACACCCAATCACCTGACCACTTTCGAAGTCCGTGACTTCCGCGGAGCGCCCCATTCTGCTCTCTCGCGATGTGTACTGACTACTAAGCTCGCTGATGTGGAGTACCTGGCAGTAGGTGGCAGCACAGTGCACCTATTATGAAAAGCGTAAGTTTTTGGAGGTGTCCGGATACTTTTGATCACATAGTATAGCATGGGCTGACATAATGTTGCAGGGAGTCCATTACTTGTTCTCAGATGGTAGCCGCAGATGAGCATCATAAAGCAAAACTTGTCATCGAGTATGCCTCTCCTGATGTGGTCTGGCCGGGGTCACATGAGAGTGCTCCGTATATCTGGATATGGCACGATCGGTTCATCCGGTCAAATGGAGACCCACAGCGAGGTACCTCGCAAACTCAGTCAGTTGTTAATGATGCTGCCTCAAACGAGTACGTGGCATCTATATCCTACACTGTGATCATTCAACATCTGCCGCATTGTTCACGCACCTTATTTGCCCAACCAGGCCTGGTAACAACACTAGACATGAACAACACTAATGCTCTCTCTTCTATGTTCACAGAGAATTGCGACTCTAATCATTTACATGTCCGCCGACGGTATTTACATGTACGAAGTTACAATGACTTTCGACCACGTCTTCTGGAGTTTTCATTTTTTTGTCATGTAGTGTAGCTGGAATTTGAGCTCTCCCTGTTACAATCAGTGTGCTTCGAAATATGGCGTGGGAAGGATCCGAAATATATGTAGATGTACTGGAGAGCAGAATACATTGTTTTGTTGTTGTAATAAGGTTTTTATCTTTGAGTTTTGGTCATGACAAAGACTCATTTACGTTACGCAAAACATACGTAATCTATACTTTCCCCTCTAGACAGCCCTGCAGTAAAAGTTTGATGTATTGTCTTATTTCATTTTTAAATGGTAGCATTCAGTTTATGTGTACTGTAGTCTTTATCAGAAAGTACAAAAATTACTCTTAAAAGATAAGGTTTTTCCAGATCTGAAAAACTTCCAAGATCAGCGTGTCACATATCTAGGAATAAATATTCTGTTCAAATTTAAAAGTGTTGCAATCGAGAAAATATTATCAGTACTGTATTTAATAGTCTATGTGCTATATTATTCATCTACTACATACCAGTAATCAGTATGTCAAGTATTATCGAAAACCTGTTAGAAGTTAAAATGATCTCGAAATAGAAGAAGCTACTGGCTACTAGCAAAAATCTTTATTTTCAAGACAGCGGAAATTGTCGTTGTGTAAAGGAATTCAGTTCTTTTGCAAATATCACGTATTCCATGGAAAGAGACTTCAGTTTCTAGGTACAAGATAGTGCACGACTGACGAAGTATGGCTTTGTCTTCCGCACGTTACGGTACTAATTTTAAAAATATACAGAATTTTACTCACCGCAAAACCCTGGAAGTGTAGAATTAACACTATCCTCAAAATAGCTTTAATTTATTATACAGCACTTAGTTATGTAGAATTTGTCATTTACGAACGCTGCGCAAAAGACAGTCATTTGTTCCTCTGTACACTGACCTCCAGATACAAAACTCTCCCCTACTTATCTACTGGTGGTTCTCGTATCTATAGGCTGGTCAAATGTTAACTAAGCTGATGACTCCGATAGTTGGCCTTGCGAACATCACATAAAAATCTCTCAGATGTTCGCTGAGACCATTAAACAGATTAGAATTGGCCAAAACGATGTTTTAGTCGACCTGGATGTGGTCTCACTATTTACAGAGGTTCCTGTGAAGAACACATTGAAACTGTCGGGAGAGCAATCTACTCTTGAAACGATAAAGTTGTTTCGACATTATGGAACAATTTGAGGAACGTGCATTAAGTTTGTTCCCTTTCGTCCGTCTTCATTTTATTGTCTTCATTCTATCGTGATGTTGTCAACACGATTACGGCCTGGCCATGCAACATAGAAGCTCTTGAACATTACTTTGAACGTATGAGCAGTATGCACCCAAACGTCCAGTTCACTGTCGAGACAGAGAAGGAAAGTAGGTTGCTGTTTTTAGAACTGTTGGTACAACGAAAGTCGGATGGATGCCTCGGCCACTCAGTGTACTGCAAGCCGACGCTCACGAGTAAATATCTTAGACCCAGATTTTTCATCATCCAGTCCAGAAGACATCGGTTTTAAATACATTGGTACATAGACCAATAAATGTTTATAACGAGTACCACGAAATTAATCATCTGGAGCACGTGTTCCGAAAGAACAGGCGTGGTTCACATGATGTGAAGTCAGCGTTCTTAAGAAAAGGAAACGTGAAAATGTTGAACATGCACGTGATGAGCCACCGACTGTATTCCTTCCCCCCTGCGCTACATCCAGCAAAATAGAGTCTGGGAAGGCGAGGTATAAGACTTATTTTCCGATTTTCGATGGAAATAAAGAAGATTCTGAGTCCTTTTAAGGACAGTCTCGGCCTCAGTATGCCTAGGATTTACAACACCTTTTGTATATTTACATCTACATCTATACTCTGCAAACCAACGTGAGGTGCATGGCAGAGGGTACGTCCCACAGTACCAGTTACAAAGGTTTCTTCCTGCTCCATTAATGAATGGAGTGAATGGTGGATGATTGTTTGAATGGCTCTGTTCGTGCAGTAATTATTCTAATCTTATCTTCACGATACCTATGAGGGGTTTGTAGTATATTCCTACAGTAAACATTCAAAACCGGTTCTTGAAATTTTTTAATAAGCTTTCTCGCGCTAGTTTACGTCATCTTCAGGAGTCTTCCAGTTCCGTTCCTTCAGTATCTGTGACACTCTCCCACGGATTAAACAAACCTGTGGACATTTGTGCCGCCCTTGTTTGTACATGTTCAATATCCCCTATTAGTCCTACCTGGTACCGGTTCCACACACTTGCGCAATATTCTAAGATGGGTGGCAAGAGCGGTTTGTAAGCAATCTCTTTTGTAGACGGATTGTACTTCCCCAGTATTCTACCGATTAGCCGAAGTCTACCATCTGCTTTACCCACGAATTAACATATGTCATCGTTCCACTTCATATCCCTCAAAAGTGTTACACACAGATATTTGTATGAGTTGGCCGATTTCAACAGTGACTCATTGATATTATTGTCATAGAATAATACGTTTTTTTCGTTTTGTGAAGCGCACAGTTTTACATTTCTGAACATTTAGAGCAAGCTGCTAGTCTCTGTACCACGTTGAAATATTACAAGATCTGACTGAGTATTTTTGCAGCTTCTCTCAGATAGTACTTCAATATAGATAACTGCGTCATCATCAAAAATTTATTTTACTATTAATATAATCTGCAAGGTCATTAATATACAAAATGAACAGCAAGGCTCCCAACACATTTCCCTGGGGCTCATCCGAAGTTACTTTTACATCTGACGATGACTCACCATTCAAGATAACATGCTGTGTCCTCCCTACCAAAAAGTCCTCAATCCAGTCACAGATTTCACTTGATAAACCATATGATCGTATTTTTGACAATAAGCGAAGGTGCCGTACTGAGTCAAATGCTTTTCGGAAATCAAAAAACACTTCATCCACCTGGTTGCCTTGATCAGTATGCCATGTGAGAAAAGTGCGATTTGGTTTTCACAAGATCGATGTACTGAAATTCATGCTCGTTTGCACTGAGGAGGTCATGCTGTTCAAGATACCTCATTATGTTTGAGCTCAGAATATGTTCTAATATTCAACAACAAATCGAGGTCAAGGATATTGGACGGCAGTTTTGTGGATCACTTCTGCTACCCTTCTTGTAGACACGTGTGACCTCTGGCTTTTTCCAAGAACTGGGCAGAATTTTTTGTTCGAGGGATCTACGATAGATTATAGTTAGAAGAGGGCCTAACTCAGTCGCAAATTCAGTATAGAATCTGGCAGGGATTCCATCGGGGTCTGGAGCTTTGTTCAGCCTTAACGTATTTCAGTTGTTTCTCAACAGCACTGACATATTGCGTTCACCTTTTCAGTTCTACGGTGATTAAATAGGAGCAATTCTCTTGAGGTTTCCTTTGTAAAGGAACATTTGAAAATGGAGTTAAGCATTTCAGCTTTTCTTTGCTACCCTCAATTTCAGTTCCTGTCTCACTCGCTAGGGACTGGACACTAACTTTGATGCCAATAACAGCGTTTATATACGATCAGAAGTTCTTTGGATTTTGAGAAATGTCATTTGACAATATTCTGCTACGGTAGTCATTGAAGGCAACATGCATTGCTTTCTTCACAGCCGAGCGCGTTTCATTCAGCATCTATCTATAGTCCTACGCTTTGTTTTACACCTATTAAGCAGTAACCTCTGTTTCTTTAGAAGTTTCCTTACAGTGATGTATACCAGGGAAGTTCCCTCCCACAATGAACTATTCTACTGGGTACATATCTACCCAGTGTGTGGTCAACTATTCTTTTAAATTTGAGCCAGGGTCCCTCTATATGCTGAAAGTTTCCAGTTCCTCACTGAGATATGACACTACTGATTTTTTGTCTAGTTTACTAAACAGACATACCTTTCTGCTTGTTTTATTTGTCGTTTGTACTTTGATAATCGTTGTTGCCACAACCGCATCATGGTCACTGATACCAATTTCGATGTCGACATCCTCAAAGTGGTCAGGTCTGTTTGTTGCCATTAGATCCAATATATTTCCATCGTGAGTGCGGTTCCTAAATATATGTTCTAGGTAGTTTTCAGAGGAGGTATTTAGTAAAGTTTCAGAGGATGTCTTGCCACGCCCACCACTAACAAAACTGTAATTTCCTAAGTTAATTCAAAAAATGGTTCAAATTGCTCTGACCACTATGGGACTCAACTGCTGAGGTCATAAGCCCCCTACAACTTAGAACTACTTAAACCTAACTAACCTAAGGACATCACACACATCCATGCCCGAGGCAGGATTCGAACTTGCGACCGCAGCGGTCGCGCGTTCCAGACTGTAGCGCCTAGAACAGCTCGGCCACCCCGGCCGGCTCCAAGTTAATTGTTGGGTGATTAAAGTCTTCACCGATCATTACAGTGTGATTTTGAAACTTACGCATAAGTGAACTGAGGTTTTCTCTAAAGTTTTCGGTTACATCAGGAGATGGGTCTGGTGGACGATGGAAGGATTCAATTATTATTTTATGCCCGCCCATGATACTGTGCCTTGCCCAGACAATCTCACATGCAGCTTCAATTTCTATCTCGGTGTATTTGCGTTTCTTGTCTACTGGGACACATAAACCACCTCCATTTCCCATCTGCCTATCCTTTCGATATCACTTAAATTTCCACCGAAAATTTCACTGCTATCAATTTCAGGTTTCAACCAGCTTTCCGTATCTACAAAGTATTATGTGAGCTTCACTGCTTTTCATGAGCGCTTCAAACTCTGGCATTTTCTTGCGAATGCTTCGGCAGTTTACCAGTAGTATTTTGATACTCTCACCTGTGGGAGGCATTTCTTTCAATTTACACTGATACTCTGGGTTTCCTATAGATATCGTTATCTGGATTGAATGGAGAGTCGCCTAATCTGAAAAACTCTTGTGTGCACCCACATCTTACCTGAGTAGCAGCCTCTGATGTGTAGCACACATCTGACATATTTAGGGGGTCCCTACAATTCTCATCCCTATGGCGCAAGTCCAGAAAGTCACAGACTAGCGTGTCACAAAACCTTCGAAGTCTCTGTTTCAGTCCTATTTGACGCAGAACCAAAGGGCCACGATCAGTTCTGGGGACAATGCTGCAAATTGTGAGCTTCGTTTAAACTCCACACGCACGTTTGGTATTCTCAACATTCTCTGCCAGTCACTAGAATGACTCAAGAATGAGCTCGGAGCCCAGGCGACAGGCGTCATTTGTTCCAACGTGCGCCACAATCTTCAGTTGGTTGCGCCCTGTTACCCCAACAGCTGACGGAATAACTTCTTCAACATGTTGAATGTGGCCCGCAGGCATACACACTGAGTGCACCTGGTGTCCTTTTCTGTCCCTTGTTGTCATTTCTCTAAAAGATACCATGATTTGCCGTACGTCTGAACTGCCGACGATTATTAGATCCATACCTTTTGCGTTTGCCTCCTCCTGTCACTGGACAAACCTGGTTTCCCCAAAAGAGGTGACTTGTGAGTGCGGTAGCAATTACATCGCGTCGTCTTCGACCGCTGTACAGAACATCAACGGCATACTAAAAATCGAGAACGGGAGAAATCTGCAGTTGATGAGCATAGCCTCACAAATATACAAAAAATACTGTCTGAAAAAAGAAAAGTTTCGTAGCAGGCTCTTACATACTGTATTTCTGTAATTAAAGAGGCTGTAGAGGTAAGAATGCGCGACAGGAGCTGCAGTGACAGTGGATACAATCTTAGTGGCGCATGGAAGCGCGTTTTCTATGCAGAGAACAGACGGAGATATTCGTCCAATGTTTACGCTACTACGTGGGCGGTAGCGCTGCTAGCGAAGACGTTGACACCACCAGCTACAACGTTACGTAATTACAGACTAATCAGAAGCCATCTATGGACTGTACTAGGTCAAAACAGCGGCCATTTTGACAGTCAGTAGCTCCTGACGAAGGCGTCGAGGATAATCATCGAAAGCTTGAGTTTTTATCCGGAACTGACGCTGCACGAAGTCCGAAAATATTCTCTAGAACAGTTCTGTCGCAGAAAACTTCAATGTTAGGTACTACAATTCTTTATCATTCCTACAGATAGCAGCAGTTTCACCAGCGAATCTTTTCACTTGTAACCTTTCACTCTGAATTTCAAATTCCTTTCCTGTGCCAACGTCTGAATCTCAGAGTAGCACCTGCAATATACGTACTCAGTTATTTGTTGGATGTATTCCTGTGTCTGTTTTCCTCTACAGTTTTTACTGTCCACAGCTCACTCTAGTACCACAGAAATTGTGTCCAGGGGTCTTAACAAGTGTCCTGTCATCCTATCCCTTTGTCTTGTCAGTGTCTTCCAAATATTCCTTTCTTCGCCGATTCAGCAGAAAACCTCCTCATTCCATACTTTATCAGGTCACCTTATTTTTAATATTCTTCTTTAGCATCACATCTCAGTCACTTCGATTGTTTTCTGTTCTGGTTTTCAACACAGTCCACGATTCTGTACCAAACGTATGGATTCAGAAATTTTTTCCTCAAATTAAGAACAATCTTTGTTGCTAGTAGAATGCTCTTGGCCAGTAATGTCCTTTTTACCTGTGCTAGTCTGCTATTAATATCCTCCTTGCGTAGTCCTTAATGGGTAGTTTCGCTTTCAGGGTCGCAAAGTTCCTTAGCTTCGACTAGTTCGTGATCACCATTTTTGATGTTAATATTTTCACTCTTCTCATTTCTGCTACTTCTCACCACTTTCGTCTTTCTGTAGTTTACTCCCGATCGATATTCTGTTCATTCCATTCATCAGATCCTGCAATTCTCCTTCACCTTCACTGAGGATAGCAGTCTCATTAACGAATCTTATTATTGATATCTTTTCACCCTGAATTTAAATTCCACTTTTGAACCTTTCTTTTATTTCCGCCATTGCCGTTTCAATGTACAGATTGAACGCCAGAGACGAAAGACTGCAACCCTGCCTTACATCCTTTATAATTCGAGCTCTTCATTCTTTGTCCTCCAATCTCAGTATCTTTCTTGATTTTCGTACATATCATATGGTAATCGTCTTTCCTGCAGCTCGCTCCTTTTTTCAGAAGTTCTAATATCTTGCACCATTTTATATTGTCGATTGATTTTTACAGTTTGACATATCCAAAGAAAGTGTTCTGATTTTTCTTCGGTCTTTCTTTTAATACCAAACGCAGCATCGTAAATGCCTCTCTGCTGCCTTTACCTTTCCTAACGCCAAACTGATCGTCATCTAACACATACTCAATTTCTCTTTTCCATTCTGCTGTGTATTACTGTGGTCAGCAGCTTGGATGCATGAGCTGTTATGCTGATTCTGCGATAGGTCTCTCGCTTATCAGCTCTTGCTACCTTCTGAATAGAGTTGATTATACTTTTCTGAAAGTCTGTTGTATGTTGCCAGTCTCATAGCTTTTACACATCAACTTGAATAGTTCCTTTGTTGCCACTTCCCCCAATGATTTTAGAAATTCCGATAGAATGCCTTATTTGATCTTAAGTTTTTTAAATTATGGGTCTATACTGGGTCCACTATCTCTTCTATATTTACTCCAGTTTCTTCTTCTACGACATCAGGATATTCCCCCACCTCATAGACGGCTTCAGTGTAGTCATTCCATCTGTCAGCTCTCTCTTCTGCATTTAACTCTCTTGCACTCTTAATGTTACCATCCTTGCTCTTAATTTCACCTGAGGTTGTTTTCATTTCAGTATGTGCTGAATCAGTCATTCCGATAATCATATCTTTCTCGATTGCTTCACATTTTTCCTGCAGACATTTCATTTTGTCTTCTCTGTATTTCCTATATATTTCATTCTTAAATGATTTATATTGCTGAAGGCCTGTTCCTGTCTTTCCCTAAAAGTTTGTGTACTTCCTTCTATCTATTGTAGTTCGTGAGGCTAGCCCGGACATACAAAGGGAAGCTAGCAGAGGAGTTCAGTTTATACATGTATGTAGAGAGATCAGCTTAAGTATTTCTCCTGTTACCCAATGTTTCCTCGCAGTTACCATCCCAATACTTACATTTGTCTTTCCAGCATCTGTGATTTTAGAGATATCCACTCCTCTTCCACTGAACTGCCTACTGTAGTATTCCTTATAGCAGTATCCACGTCGTTAGCGAAATTCAAACGCGTCTCATCCTTCATCAGCATTTCAGTATCCCACTTCCTTCCACACTCATTCTTCCGTAGGATCCTCTTAAACTTCAGTCATCATTACTAAATTATATCTGCTCCTGGGTACGCCTTACAATCCGCTATCTAATTTCGCAATTTCTGTCTGACCGTGATGTAATCCGGCTGGAATCTTCCCCTGCCTCCGGGCTTTTTCTGCATGTACCTCCTCCTCTTGTAATTGTTGAACAGAACACTCGCTGTTACAAGTTGAAATTTGTTGCATAGTTCAGTTAGTCTTTCTGCCCTTTAATTGCTAGTACCAATCCCACATTCTCCCGTAACCCACTCTTCTATTCCTTCGCGTATAATCGCGATCGGATGTCCCATGGTTATTAAATTTTCATCTCTCTTTACGTACCTTGTCACCCATTCAGTAGCCTCATATAATTTATCTGTCTCTTCACCTTCTGCTCTCGACGTCGGTATGCATCCCTGACTTATAGTTTTTCGCTTCACTTTGCTGTCGATTCTGATGAGAATCTGAATACTCACAGTAGCTCACTCTCTGCCCTCTCTTCCTAGACCTACCTTCCTCTTCATACCGAATCCTACTCCAGTTTCTGCTGCTGTTGACATTACCCAATATTCGTGTAACCAGAAATCCTTGTCTTCTTTCCATTTCGCTTCACTGACCCACACTATATGAATGGTTCCGAAACAACGTTGCATATAACTTTTTGCAATTTTTCAGTACTGACGAGAAACATATTCATCGTACGTGATTCGATCAAAATGCTCGTATTTATTTAAAAAAAAAGAATAACGAATTGTATATTGTAAAAGAGCATATGTATCTCTTGTGAGGAAGAAGACTAACTTTCTCTGGAATAACGTTAATGACACACAACGGTATAAAATGTTATGTATCACTTATTAGCTTTTTTTATAAATATTTTTATTAATACTAGAGGTTCAGTAACATATTAGTGAAATTCATTGTGAAACAGAAGTATTATTTTATCACAAGCAGCAACACAATCACCAGTAACTAATTTTTTTGTCACACTACAAAATTGCCCCAGTACGAGTACGACTCGCGCAGTGAGGATTCCGAACAAACTTAATTATTTGTACCCCCTATAGATAATTCATCAATCCCGGGAATCGGGAATTTCGATGATTTTTGCCTGCTATCGATATCGATACTGGCAAGATATGTTACCACTGATAATTTCTAATTCATCCGCCTCTTCCAACCCCAAGGGCAAGAGAGTACCCTCAAACTCTGTGCGCCCCTCCACCTTCTTTTGTACGATGGTCAGTTCTTATGCCAGAAGCCTTCGGCCACCTATCCTGATCATTTTTATTCAAAATCTGAGCAGTGGTTACGTTCGGACCCGGCACCCAGGTCGTTTTGATTACTAATGAAATACGCCACGTCTATACCACGGGCACTCAGACACTCAAAGGGGCTACCTCCAGATCACGGGCTCTCGTACAGTCTTATAGGACTTTTAATCGAAGCACTTCTCCCTTGATCTTCCGCTCTTATTGTCCGTCTTTGCCTATAGCTTATACCTATTTTTCTGATAATTTCATACATCTTGCACCATTTGACGTTGTCGATTGCTTTTTCTTGGTCGAGAAATCCTATGAAAATGTCTTGACTTTTCTTAACTCTTGTTAGCAGGATCAAGCGCAACATCAGAACAACGTCTCTTGTGCCTTTAACTTTGCTAAAACTAAGCTAATCGTCATTTATTACTAGCAGCTTGGAAGACTGGCTTGTTAAGGCGACTTTGCGATTGTTCTACACATACCTGCTCTTACTGCGTTCAAGATTTTGTGGATGATATTCAGTCGATGGTCCGATGGTGTGTTTCCAGTGCCATGGGTTCTATGCACCTGCTTGAAAAATCGTTTGGTTGGTACTTTCCACAATTATTTTATATCTTTCTGCTTCCTTTGATCAAAAGTCTTCCTAAGCTCTGTCAAATTCTGACTCTGACACTGGGCCTCATATGTTCTCCAAATCGACAGCTGTATCTACTTGTACCATTTTAACAAACAGGTCTTCATACGTCTTCCCACCGACCACCTCTCTTCATTGATTTTAATATGGGAAATCTTTCAGTTCCGTTAATGTAGACGCCTTTGCCTTTTAAGTTCATCGAGAGTTATTTTGACTTTATTTCCTGAATGTATCCTCCCGATGAGCTTTTACGACATTTCAAATTTTTCCTGCGGCCATTTCGCATTAGTTTCCTTCCACTTACTACTGATTTCGAATCTGTGTGTATTCCTTGCTGTATTCGTTTCTTTTCCTAAACATTTTTATTCTTTCTTCTTTCGTCGTATTTCTTCTTTTGCTTGAATTTCTTCTCGGGTGGAAAACAAACGACTGTCGGCATGTGCTGCGGAACTCTACTGCAGACACTGACGAAGATACAAGTACTCTCTCTAGTGAATGAGAGTAACACTCAGATATTCAAAAGCTAAATTGCCGAAGCACACAGATGAAAGTACATAATTCGCTCCTCTTAGGAACTGGTGAAGTGCCACAATATCTGTTACTTCCCTGTTGCTGGTGTCTCTCGGCGGGCGGATGCTGCCTGCCATTCCTGGACGTTTCCTTATGACTTTTAGCCAACATCAGTTAGGTCACAGCCTGTGTCTTTCCTTACCTCTTCAGCTCCGGCTAAGAAATTCCTGCAGGCCGCTGTGGCCGAGTGGTTCTAGGCCCTTCAGTCCGGAAGCGCGTCGCTGCTACGGAGGCAGGTTCGAATCCTGCCTCGGACATCGATGTGTGTGATGTCCTTAGCTTAGTCAGGTTTAAGTAGTTCTAAGTCTAGGTGACTAATGACCTCAGATGTTAAGTCCCATAGTGCTTAGAGCCATTTTTGAAGAAATTCATTGGTACATTTAGGATCCCTTTTGTAGCTCGTCTTTCTCCGTCTCATTTCAGTTGTAGTGTTCCACTTCAGGATATTCCCTGACCCATTTGTTTGTTTTTCTGTCTTTCCCAGTAATTCCTAAAATACGTCCTTCTGATGCTTGCTTACTAGCCGTCAGTTCTTGAATCGTTTTCGCGTTAGAATTCCATGTCTCACAGACATAAACCAAACGTTTACTTACACACTGTCACTAAACTTTCCTTTTCAGACATACTGGACTTAAAGTTTTGACAATTTTGTTCATTTTGTCTAAAGCACTCCACTCCAATATACTCTTTTGCTTATTTGTTTTGCTGTTGACTCAACCATTGTCTTCAACGACCCCAGATAAAAAAGGTCATAATCTGGTTCTATGACTTTATAGTTAACTTCTACTATTTTCTCTTCGAATTGTTGATTATACATCGGTTTAATTTTATTATCATCGAATTTCAAAAATACTCTCGAACTTCCTCTGTTAAGTTCTTACATTCGTTTTGAAGATTATCAGCCTAGATGCAAAGAGTAAAATACCGTCAACAAACCGAAGGTGATTCGATTGACTTCCATTAAGACATAAACCCCATCTCAAGGATCTGAAAACATCCTCTACGGCTACAGGGTAGAGTTGGGGTGCTTTGGATTCTTGTTACATGATTTCTCTTTCAGTTACGAACTTACCCTTATCTTGACGGAATGTAATGAAAATTGTAACGTTGACGAATATACAAATACAGAGTGAGCCATTACCTTTCTTCTCAAAGCCTGTCACTACAGACTTCGTTAAATTAGGCCAAATACTTTTTCAAAATATATTTAGAAGAATTCATACAAATTGCTACATTCTGTGTTCCGTTTTACATATTCTAGTCTTAGTATTCCGTTACAATTTTTTTGTTACATTATTTGTTCCAGCACTTAATGTCTTCTTCTTGTAACTGTCTTCCACAGACTTCTGTCTTCACCTATTGCTTTCACTGCTTCTTTAACTCTCTTCGATATCAGCGAACACTATATGCTACCAATTTCGTCTTCTCGGGATTTCGCATGGTTCACATTTCACTTCCCTAAGATACTGTACTCCAGATAAATACTTTCAGGTACATTTACCTCAATCCTGTATCAATATTTGAAGGAAACCTTTGTCCCTTCAGGAACTCTACCTTCTGGTACCTCGTTTGCTTTGGCTATTATAAACAACTTGTTTCGTAAACAGGATAAATCTTTTACTTCTACAGTTACGTCATTCCGAATTTTAGAGTTCATTTACTTGCTGTACTCCTCTCTGTTAATCTGTTTATTTATCTCCTGAAGTCCTCTAAAACCTCCAATGTTTTCCGGTATATAGGAGAAAAATAAACTGCAGATGGAAACTCGTGTCTGAGACCGTCATCCACAAAGGCAACAGAGTATTTCATTCGTAGAAGGTAAGGCCTGTGCAGGCCGCAGCTAGCTCCATCTTCTCCACTGGCGATCGTGGCAGCCAATCGCGATCACTGAACACACTACGAGATGTTCCGCCTATGGTCTGCCGAAGGGGTGCCCCAGTGGCAGGCGTCGGCCACTATAACTTCGACGTACCGTATCAACGTTGGATCACGTTTCCGGACACGGATTCCTACCCTCGATTTGTTCCTCACGACACTTCTGCAACACCTCGAAGTTTGCCGCAACACTTCTGGAACACACTGTATTGGATAATATAAGTGGAACGGGTAATAGGTACAACGGGAGTAGGATTCGTTATTAATAAGAATCTAGACCAAATTGTGTACTACTGTGAATAATTCGGCCACAGGATAATTCTAACCACAACTGAAAAACAACGTACATCAGCTACGCCGATGAGCAAGACATTTTGACCACTGCCAAGCGCGAGACTGACCGTTCCCAGTCGACTTTCCTGGCAGATGACGTGGTAAGGAAAGTTTTACAGGATATGGAAACACCGCAAACACAACACATTACCATACGTTGTAGGAAACCCGTAGGCATTCAAAACAGCTTCCAGTCGTCTCGGAATGAATAAACGTAGGTCCTGTACGGTTTTCTAGGGAACCTTATACCGTTCTTGCTGCAAAAAGTTCAGATAACGATGATGGAGGTGGATGACTATCACTCACACTTCTCTCCAAAGTAGACCACACCGGATTAACAATACTGAAATCTGATGACTGTGATGGCTAGTGGAGACACGACAATTCATCCTCATCCTCGCAAAACCAGTCTTGGACGATGCGAGCTCTGTGAACAGGGCCCTTCCGACCTGGGAATACAGCATCAACATTGAGGAACACATGTTGTTCCATGGGATAGACCTGATCAGCCGAAATGGCCACATAATCCTTCCCAGTAACGCGACGTTGCAGAGTAACCATCGAATACATGGAATACCGCGAGAGGCTACCCACATCATCACCGAATCCCCTACAACGAAATTAGAAATGTATTAATACCTAACGGGCGTTAAGGGGACAGATGAAAATGTGTGCCCCGACCGGAACTTGAACCTGCGATCTCCTGCTTACATGGCAGACGCTCTATCCATCTGAGCCACCGAGGGCACAGAGAATAGCGCGACTGCAGGGACTATCTCGCGCACGCTTCCCGCGAGACCCACATTCTCACCTTGTATGTCCACACACTACATTCGTAGTGTCCCACCCCAACACACTCATTACTCGTGGAAGACATTCTTACCAAGTCCCGTAAGAGTTCGGGGAATATGTGTGCATCCGCACAGAAGGAGAAGGTCATGGCCGGTGTTGTCAGAACTATATACTTATATGGACATATCCATATAAGGATAAAGAATCCCCTACATGTTTCACTCTTAGGACGTAAACTCGGCGAGAAGTTGGAAATAGTATGAAACAAGACTCGTCCGATCAAATGACATTATTAAATTGCTACAAAGTTCACCTTTTATGGCTTCGGTGCCACTCTCCTATTACAGGCGTTTTCGTCACTGATGAGTGGTGTTGGAATCCGAGCTTGTTCTGCAGTTTCCTGCTCGTGGAGCTTACTTCGTGTTGTTTTGGTGCGGACATGGTTCGCAAGTGCGACATTGATTTCAGCAGTGGCTTTTGCAGCTGTCGTCCTCTTATTTTTTGTCACAGTCCTATTCAATGATTGTCCGCCACGATCACTCAACACACAGTTTCGTCCGCGTTGTGACTTAGCGGTTGATGTTTTTCGCTTTTCCTCTACGCTGTATAAATCTTCGATGTGGTGCCTCCTGAAACATCAAACACTTCGACTACCATTATACGAGCACCAAGATTTTGCCCATCTTTGAATTCAGTTAGCTCCGACATAATGCACTCACAGCTGCAGAGAACACTGATCTGATCACGGCGACGCTACAACGTACTGAGAACATTCCACAGGTGCCTTTCGTGGTCAAATACAAAAGCGCTACCTGCAGGCTTAGCTGACATCTACAATTGTTCATGCACATATATCTCGTGGTATTTCCGTATTCTTGTCCAACCGCTGTAAGTGAGTAAAGGTCAATAGGAAACCATTCTAGCAACGATACCGGTCGGAAGTGGGGAAAGCCTCTGGCATAAACGACTCCGACAACCCACGTATTGTTACGTCCCGGAGCCTGGAAACTAAAATCTCGAAAACAGCGAAGCTGTCTGGCTGTTCTCGTTCTACTGCCATGATCATCTATGGTAAGCTGTTGAAGGACGGTGAAACCAAGAGCAGACGATAATGCGTTGGACATCGATGCCTCATCATAGAATATGGAGGTCGGAGGCTTGTTTGCTTGCTTTGTGAAACAAGAGAGGCAGCGGTCTGTGGTACATCTGACGAGAGAGTAGAATGATAGTGAAGGCACACACTGTGGAACATGGGGCACCCCTATATCTTCCAGAGTTGATCCAACATCATCGTCAATTACGGTTACCGTGGGCACGGGATCATCGAGACTGGACCATAGATCAATGCAGACGTATCGTCTGGTTGGGTGAAACACGTTTGATACTAGATCGATGTTCGTGTCCGGATACGCCGTCATCGGCTACACAAAACATGCACCGCCAGGGACGCAGGCCGGCGTGAGCAGTGTTATGCTTAGGGAACATTCACCTGGGCTTCTGTGGGACCTCTGTTAGTAATCGAAGACACCATGACATCTGTGGACTACGTGAAATTACTGAGGGCCACCTGCTTCCCTTCATACATTTCTTACCGCATCACGTGTCTGTTAAGACGCTATGGGTCATTCAATCTCGCAGTGTCCATATTGTTATGACTCATATTCTCCAATGGTATTGGAATCTAATAAGTGGATAACTGCCCGTGTAACAATGCCACTATCGTGCTACAGTTGTTTGAGGATCATAGTGACCTCACGTTGATGTCTTGACCACCGAATTCGCCTGATACGAAACCGATGGAACACTCCTGAGAAGCTATCCGCCACCAGATCCCCTCCACCAGTCCGTAATTTACAGGAACTGCGTGACCTGTGCGTAGTTGTGTGACGTCACATACAAGTTAAAGTTTTGTGGAATACATGACAAGCAGAATCGCACCTGTACTGCGTTCCAAAGGTGGACCAATACACTGTTAACCAGTTTACCATAATGCTTTGACTCATCAGTGTGTTACAGCTCAGATATATATGCTCAAGCTATAAGCAGAAGATGGCGTGATACAAAGAGTATATGTGGAAACTGGTCTGTAAAGAGAGATGAAATAGAGTATACGAGGAACGTGGTATGTAAAGGAAGATGAAGGTGTAACAGTCATAGAGCAGTGGAACGCTACTGTAGCAGAACGTAGCGCTATGGGAGAATATGATGTCAGCAATAGCAGTCACACAGGAGAATGACTCCTTGAGTTCCGTAATAAATTTCAGCTTAAAACCGAAAATACACAAGAGGACGAGGTATAACAGATAAGGAGACACTGGAAGTTACTTGCTCGATTATGTCATTTTTAGATTGCGAAATCACATACTGAAATGTAAGCTGTAGTCAGCAGCAGACTTACTCAGATAGCAATTTAGGAATGATGAAAAGCAGACCGAAATTTATGAGAATGGTCAGTAAGATTCAACGTACAACAAAATGGGATGATATGTGTTCGACAGTCTCTGAGGCTGCAAATATTACGGTAATATCATACAACGTAGTTCATGTCAGCACGAATATACAATTCCAAGAAAGGCTAAACGCATAAGTTTGGCCCATAAATATAGATAAACATTTCATCCTTTACATCGTCCACCTTTTCATCCTTTTGCCTGTAATTTCATCAAACTTTAAGCAAATACCGCTGTTTACTGTAATCTTTGCTTCCCTCTGTCTTATGTTTCATACATTCTCGTAAGTTCATATTATTTAGGTGATTTGCCCTACCTAACCATCTGTCATCTTTCCCCTATCTAACCATTTCTCATTTTCGCCTTATCTAATCATTTCTCCTGTTTGGCTCCTTAGACATCTTTCATGATCTCTTTCATAACTTAAATGACTTATGAGAGCTCCCTACTTAATATAATTACTATACTAATGGCGCGCCACCCTTTAGTAACAATTTATGCAGAGAATATGCATTATGTAGAGACTCAATAAATGACACAAGTATAGAAGACATATACAACCTGAAAATTCCTTATGTTAATGCTATGCACGTTATTATATTACGTAATGTGTAAATACAGAAGATAGTTTGCAATGTCACACATGTTAGTAGAAAAATATGTATAGAAGAATCTTATCCCACGCTATAGCAAAAAAAAAAAAAAAGCTGAAAACTGAAAAGTTAAAAATCATCATTAGTATCCTATATACTTCCTGTAGGTTCTTTTTTGTTATTGCCCTTTTTTGTTGTAAATACATTGTCTCTACATGTCATCTTCACTTCCAAAATTTCCCAAACACGTAGAATGATGGACAATATTGTGGTGACATCGTTTCATACATACGTCAAGTTAGACAAAGAAAAAGCAGATTGGTTCTAAAGGCAGATTAGTTCTACAGAATTGAGTAGAAGTCAGATTTTGAGTGCATGTAGCTATATACAAATCTGGAGAAACGATGTCATTCATCAATATAAACAAGAAAATAGACACTACCACAAAAGCAAATCACAAAAAGTTCAGTGAGGTAGCATATACTAAAAGAGTGCCTCACCAACAAAGAGTGCCTCACCAACATAAATATCATTATCCTGTTACACTTCAAATAACAGTTCCCTGCTCTGTTTTAGTCCACTTATTTCCACATTAAAAATTTCATAGCTATAATCGTAAATGATACAGTTCAGTAAACACAGCATCACCACCTCACAACAGATCTTTAAAACTTCTTACATCAAAATGCCTATCGCTCTTCTTTCCAGACAACACAATTACCATCCTAACAGCCTGTATATTTCATCAAAAGTGGTAGAAAGCGCTAAATGGCTCTGTATTATCATCATTGTGTACAGCCAAAAAATATTTTTCAAGTGAACAACACATTGCTGATAACCTGTGTAACCTCTAAGAACTGCTTTACAAAAATATTTGTCAATGTCCATCTTTTTGTAAATTTTTTATTCTTTGTCAGTTTATGAAATTTTGAAGTTCGCAGCCGTTTCCTTATCGTACGTGTCGTGGCAGCAAATGGCTCGAGCTGTTGCGCGATAATGATTCAAATGGCTCTGAGCACTATGGGACTTAACTTCTAAGGTGATCAGTCCCCTAGAACTTAGAACTACTTAAACGTAACTAACCTAAAGACATCACACACATCCATGCCCGAGGCAGGATTCGAACCTGCGACCGTAGCGGTCGCGCGGTTCCACACTGTAGCGCCTAGAACCGCTAGGCCACCCCGGCTCGCTGTTGCGCGATAAATGAAGTTTCTTCCACGACGATATTCGCCCGATTCTTGTAAAAAGTAACCTGCTGCGCGACGGGAGTCGCTCTAGCATGCGGTGCAGTAGCATTTTTTTATCCCTAACTGTTGCTGTGCGCTGAAATGTAAGAAATGTTTTAGAAACAGGTGACATGAGTTGTATCATCTGCGCACAACCAAATGAAAAAATAACTGTGTTGCCTTTATCACATTGGTGTTACTTACCATTTCAGATGTCTGTTGTGCTACCAACTACATTATTGTTCATCACCTTCCATTGGTTACGTGCAAGCTAATGAAATATATCCATGCAAATAAAAATAAACTTCAACAAAACAGGATCACTAATATGACGAAACCATTACCTACTCATTCCTCATAACACATCATAATTCTTAACCATAGCATATTTCTACTTTATCAGCATCGTTATCCTCATAATCATTACCATCAATAATCGCTAAGGCCTTCAATATATTTATCTCTACTGTATCACCATCATGATAACCTCCCATCTCATAATATCCCCATACCTCGTAAATAGTCAATAGTAAATACTACCTGCTCTATTTCATTAATGAATCCTTACACGTGAAACAGTCCACAATCACTCTTCATAAATAACACTATTGAGCAAACAAACGTTTATTACAGCACAACTGATCATGAAAAGAAAATCTCCACAAAAATATATATTACCTCGGCACTGATAATTTCCTTCAGACTACACAATCTTACCTTTAACAACATGTAATTGTTTCTTGAACTAGAAGAAATTCCTTCATATACTTCCAGTTCATCAGCACCACTATTATTCGCAAAACAGATTTTCCATTTGGACTATGCAACAACTATCTCATTAATCCATACCTCATCAGAAATGGTACTAAGTCTAAGTGGTGGTGCTCAAATCTGTGTACTTGTTTTGCCAATCTGTGTTTCACTTCCAAAAATTTCGTATTACAAAATGTTTACTGAGAGCAGAATTCCTGGGACGATCAGTGAGATGTCCCAGGTATTTCTCTAAGTGATTAATGTTTAGTGCTGTAGCAGCGTTACATTTTGTGTGATGTAACTCATTATTTAATGCCATAATTGCAAGTCTCTGTTCTGTAGTAAATTCCTGTAATGTTACGTATGTGCCAGAGTCGAACTTAAATCAAAATGCCGCTTGTTTGAAATGCTTGTAATCAAAGTTTTCAGTTTCTCAGTATTGACATGCACTTTGTCGCCAGTATGACACATCCTTAATCTTACCTCTCAAGTCACTAAAATTACTTTCAACATATTTACATTAGAATAGTAGAAAAAAGTTCCTTGTACTTATTGACTAAAAGAATAGTAAGAGAAGACGAGTGCAGCAAGAAACCGAAAAATAGTTAAACACCCAGCTCCAGGAGGCATCGTTCGCCAATTGATGTATCCAAATAATGTAATGGATCCTCAACCTAAGTTTGAACGTAATAAAACGCATAGAATTCATATTGTCACATCTTTTCGTAATTATTTTGCTCCAACTTTCAGTATAATTAAGCGTGGACTCTTCATTGTCTTGTGTGTAAGTGCATTTTTGTGTAAGAAAATAATCGCGTAAGTTGTCTGTATGAAATATTTGTAAACGGAAATGTAAGCTTTCGGTATGCACAAAACTTCGCTGGTATCCCACCAAGGCTGTTCAATGTTTCGACTGCCAGAGGAACCGTGTTGTCGCGAAAAGTCACCTAAATGCCATGAATACATACAGATACCGAAAATGCCAAAATATGAATAAGAATGATCAAGATAATCGCACTTGCATTTTCTTTGACTATATGTAAGCTATTATTCCATAAGTATTACATGAGCGTCTGTATGCTGTTTCGAAGCTTCACGTTTCTTTATACGTGAAGATCGAGCTAGTGAAATGTTATCTGAGTTTTGGCATAGGTAACACGAAATGATAGCTGCTTGTTCGTGTTCTTCACAGGTCGGGATAGCCAGATGTTAGATTCCTTGTTCTCCATGAGTTCAAATGGTACAGGATATTACACTGTTGTCTTTGGATAGTTTTTCTACTTAGTCATTGCAAGGATTTCTTTCATTGTATGAGCTCGTGTCGACTAATGTTGTGTTGTTTGATAACGTACGAAGTTGCTCTTTTTGTTCTTCAGAATTTAATGTCAAAGATTCCACTGGATCGTTAATTTCTTTCATCGCTGTATTAAGATGTTCGTTCTGTTCTTTTATGTGTGTAACTATGCAACTCGGAGCTACAGTGCTGATTTTACCTAAAAGTTCGTCCTTCTCATTACGGTGACTTGTGTTCAGGTTTTCCTGTTCTGTTTCAAGCTCACGTAATCTAGATACAAAACTGCTGATTGTTGGTTGAAGGTCATTTTTAATTTCTCCATTAAGTGATTTACTGATTTCTTCCTCTGACTTGTCGCTTTTCTTACTCATTTCATCTTGTGTTTTGTCGATTTTCTTACTCATCTCATCTTGTGTTTCTTTAAGCATCTAGGCAAATTGATTCTAGGAAATTTGTCGCATTGGCGCAATGTGGTTCTACATAACTGTTCACTGGAGGTGATGTGTATTGTGTTCGTTCAAAAGACACTGACGCAAAATCTGATTCTGGTGCGTCTGTTACCAGTTGTAAAATTTCACACGACTGTGGTTACTTTTGCAAGCTTTCGCTAGACTACGGCGACTTAACACCGACCTACACAACTTCAGAATTTACGTTTTCATTACCCACTGTTTTTTTCTGTTTCATAGTTGTTCATTAAATTGGTTAATAATCGTGGATCCACGCCATTTCCTGTAGTCTCATGCGGACTATTGGTATTTGCTAGTTGCCCAAGGTGGTTTATCTCATCGTGTACCGACCCGTTATTTTGCAACACCTTCTGTTGTCTTGTGCTACGACGAACTTTCATATTGTTTTCTGTTGTACCAAAAATGATGAAACACTATTTCAGGGAGAAACGGAATTGATACAATCACGAAATAAACAGAAACTAAACTTTACTATCGTGCACGCAAAATTCTCAACAATGAAAAGAAATCCACACGAAACTTGTACTACATGAGAAGTGTTTGAGCAACAAAGTAATAGATAATCTTCACACGACACAAAATTTCACAAATTGAACAAAAAATTTTAAATGAATTGCCGGAAAAAGAGTCACAACATTAGTATTTATGCATTCGAGAAATCCAACACTATCTGACTACGTATTACCAAAAGAATCCATGAACTATGATGACAGAAAGGTCGAGATATGTAACCTTCCCACTATATCTGCTTCAGTTTGTAATATTGCCCAACTTACTTCCCAATCTATAAAAGTTTACATATTAGCAAAAATTCGCATGCTAACCTTTGACTAAACAGAATCTAATTTGAACTGAACTGTAACTGAGCTGAATGCATCATGTCTTTGTACTAAAGCGCAACGGAAGTAAAACAGTTATCTGGCACTAGTCAACATTTCCACTTATCTCGCGTCTTGACAACATTGTTGCAGATTTCTCGAAAGCACAACATCAAGCAGCAACCAGGCAGCGGCTAAGAGGTATTTCTGTTTCTACGTACGCATTCAAACTGTTGATGTGGTACTGCGTAATGACAAACACTGGGGTGGGGAGAGTAACTATTCCTATGAAATGATATGCCAAGCGAACGATTTTAGAATGTAATATAGTATATTCAAGAAGGCAGAGTAATATTTCGCGTGAACTTCACACATAACATGGGTCTATGCTTACCAAACTTAACAATGGTTTAAAAAGGGTACAATGTTAAAATAGTCTCTATACAAATCAAACAGCTTAATCAATTAATATGTTAATCAGAGAAGTGGGGCGTTCTTTCTCTCAGCTCTGAGCAACTTAAGTAGCTGACAATAATCATTGTGACAAATTAGGTGCGCAGTGCTGCAGTCTTACCTCAAACTTCTTCTCTACATAAACAATCATATTTTTCAAAATTTATATTTCTTTCACCTTTCATTGCATACATCGTATTCATCCTTGGTATCGTTTCTTCATCTAACAGATACAATCAGAAATCCACACAGTACTACTAAATTCTTCCATCACCTACCACACTTCAGTCGACTCAGTATCAGGCTGTGCAGAGGCAAAGACTGTGTCGCGACAAGGCCAAAGACTGTTTACCAGTAACGTAACTTTCTCTCTGACGTGCACATCGATGACACGCAAAAATAAAACTGACATGACCACTTTACAGCCCGCATCTCGTGGTCGTGTGGTAGCGTTCTCGCTTCCCACGCCCGGGTTCCCGGGTTCCCGGGTTCGATTCCCGGCGGGACCAGGGATTTTCTCTGCCTCGTGATGGCTGGGTGTTGTGTGCTGTCCTTAGGTTAGTTAGGTTTAAGTAGTTCTAAGTTCTCGGGGACTGATGACCATAGATGTTAAGTCCCATAGTGCTCAGAGCCATTTGAGCCATTTGACCACTTTACAGTTTGCAGATGTTGCTGTCGTTTACCATGTAGTAAAGTCATCAGAAAATCAAAACCAACTGCAAAACAATTTAGATAAGATATCTGTATGGCATGAAAATTGGCAATTGACCCTAAATAATGAAATGTCTGAGGTCATCCACATGAGTGCTGAAACAGATCCGTTGGACTCCGATTAGACGATAAATCGATCAAATATCGTTAGTTCAACTACATGTTTAGGAATTACCGTAACGAACAACTTAAATTGGAAAGAACACATAGGAAATTTTATGGGGAGGGCGAACCAAAGACTGCGCTTTAGTGCCAAAATACTTCGAAAGTGCAACATGCAACAGATCTACTAGAGAGATTGCCTGCACTTCGCATGTCCGTTCTCTCCTGCTGTACTACAGCGCGGTGAGGGTTTCTTACTCGAGAAAGTCCACAGAAGGCCATCAAGCTCTGCATTAACGAGAAGTAGGGAAGAAAATGTCACTGACCTGATACAGGATTTGGAATAGACATAATTAAAACAATGGTGTTTCTCGTCGCGGTGGGATCTTTTCACGAAATTCCGATCACAAGCTTTCTCCTCCGAATGCGGGAATATTTTGTTAACGCCAACCTACACAGGGAGAAACCATGATCTTAATAAAAGGAGGAAAATCAGAGCTCGCACTGAAAGATATGTATTCGTTCTTGCGGCGCGGCGTTCGTGGGTGGAATAATAGAGAATTATTGTGAAGGCGGTTCGATGAACCCTCTTCCAGGCACTTAAATGTGATTTGCAGAGTAGCCATATAGAACTAGGTAAGGCATGGATGCATGTACCTGAAGACTGAAGGGCATGGATAGGTTGAAGGAGGCCTCTTTCCAGCAGTGAGTGTCAGAGGGGTGATGGAGATGATTCTGCGAAACAAGTTATAGAGAATGATGCGCGTTATGGTTGTAAGCAGATGAAAAGAACTGTCCAAATGAGAAAGAGCTGGAAGGTGACATCACTAAAAAGGAAAGAAGATGTAAAAAAATATTTGGCTTGGTACCGTAGTAGTATTATAAAACTCAGACTTCGAGTTTCATATGATCGTATTTGATTTTATGCCGATATGGTACAGAATCAAAAGCTTTTTGAAATTTTAGAAACACAGATTACAAATCTTTACCGGGCTACATGTTGTACACATGTTTATTGGCTATGCAACTGGCTGAAGTTATACGCAGAGGTACTAGCGAGATGTTGCTGCTATATCAATATCCACGATGAAATCTGATAAAGGCCACAATAAGTCGAAACTCGCTCTAAAACTAAACACTGCATACAATCTGGGGTTTTAATTTCATTACAAATGTTTACTTAGGTTGCACAAAACCTCTCAACAAATGACGTTATGACGAAATACATAATAGTTTCTGTTTTGTATTATTTTCCATCTTCCCTACCATCATTTTTTAAAATAGTGTTTACTGTCCGAGGCTGTAAAGTGGTTGACATCTTGTCCAAAGATAAGATGAAAAGAACTTTGCCAACTGATGCTTCTTCTTTCAAATCGAACAAGAAAGAGGAATAGCAACAGAACAGATAAGAAATGAACAAATAAGGAAGGGAATAAATGGGACAGAGACTGCAGTAACTTCATGCGTGACAGAATGTACCGCGAAGGGTCCACACTAATCATGAAAGACAATGCCCCAGTATCCTTTTGAATGCAGATTACTTCTGGATAGTAGAAAGGCTTTACAAGTTATAAGTTTTATGTTTAGATCTAAAAATGGCCGTTTGAGAAGGTAAAAACCGTTCATATGTAAGAAAATTGTGATTGTCTCGGAAAATAAAAACATATTTTCTTATGAAGATACTTTGTGCGAGGAAGTCGCGTACAGTCTGAGCACTCGGTATGTCGGATCCTACGTTATCGTTATGGCAGGGACATAAGTCTGTAATACGCGAAGAGATGCAGTAAGGACAGCACGGACGGAGAAGGTACAGCATATAAAATATTTAAGCCGAACAAGGTGTGGCAGCGGTTTAGATTCTGGTTTTGTGTTTGGATCAATACTGACTCAGGTTTTTTGTACTCTGTACATGTAACTTCACATGAACACAAAGGTAGGTACTTTGATAGTTACGGACTGTCTGTTGTTAATTCTGCTGCTTCAGAGTCCATACTATTGCCATCGATTTAGTCATTACTTCCTCTTCCCCCTAAAAGGGAAACTGAATCGCACGAATTGTAGACCTTCTTCTCTTGCCGTCAGTGTTGCTCTAGTTCCATTTTTTTCTTTATGTTAATGGTTGTGAATACGTTCTGTGATCGTATGACACATTCTAAGAGGTCACCTGCCAAATTAATTATCATCTCTTTAGATTCCATGTCTGTTGGTCTGAAATATTTGTATACGTTTTTGTTAGATTTGGCAGTTCCGTATCCGATTCGTTTCTTGCAGTATCATTACACATTATTGTATAGCAATTGGCATTGAACTGTTCCGCAGAATTTGATTACTATGTTCACTATGTAACGTCACCGTGTCAAATTCCTGTGGATACCTTTTAAGAACGGCATCATGAAATCACCAAAAGCTCCTGTGACGTAGTTATCTCTATTTATTGATAACCAGTTTCGGTAAAGTGACCACGTCCAGCTCACAAATACCGTTACATCAGATTAAAGGGAGATTCCTTGGTGTCAATTACATAATTATCACCAATTGTGGCGTGTATCGGCTATACATCCATCCACTGTAACAGATGCTGCAGCTAATAATAATTATATGCTTAACGCTAAGGAACCTGGCGTTAAGCTGATGTAACGGTGTTTGTGACTTGGAGATAGTCGCTTGAACGAAACTGGTTGTCAATAAACAAATACATATTACAGCAGCTCTTGGTGGTTTCCTGATGCCGTTCACTAAATATATTGAAGTTGTTTAGCACTGTTTACAAAAAATATTTTACTAGTGTAGCAATAAATTTTATAAGACACGTTTAATCTAACAGTTCAAGCTCAGATAGCAAGACAATAATCATGAGGAGTGGTAGGACAGAGAATAACATCAGTCATACTTGAAGATGGCTGAGAATACATTATACCATTTGAAAGAGTTACGCTACATTTGTAGAACCGTGACACAAGATTGGCGCCGCCAGAACGATTTACAGAGATGCTGAAGGGACCATTTATCAGAAAGCTAAATCTGCCATTGTCAAGCATTAATCTAGGTATAAGAAAATTCAATCTTCGTGCTACGAAAACTGAATTGCAAACAATAGAGAATGAAGAAATCTTAGGGATTTGAAATATAATATTACTGAAGAATGTCAAAAATTAAACAGATAGGTGCAGCAGAAATGAAGCAGCAGTCAACAGAATAAGAATGCAGTCCATGGGCAGGAAGGAGCCACACCTAGCCTAATTCAACAGGAAACTGGAAGAGAAGCAGGGATAAAAAAAAAAGATACTAGAAGGCCGTCGTTAGGTGTGGGCACTATGTAGGCATGAAAAATTACAGCGCATTATATACAAATGAAACTTCGCGACTATCAAAATAGTGATAATTTTAAAGTTAAAGAACAAAGGTAAATGTACATTTAATATGCAGTCACATCCATTTTGTTTCTGACCAAATGCAGATATTATGACACAATAACATGATTTTCATTTTTAACTTGCAGCATTCTTCTTTGGCTGCCTGGTTCCATTATACTCCAGCATCAGACTCGTTGCTATCTATAGGTTATTCCTGATGACTGCTGTTCCGGTCACTCGCTCTTGCAGTTCACTGGAAGGACATCGCCTTTCTTTGATGTCGTTGGAGACTTGTGAATCACTAGCCATGTGCCTTCTCCTCCAACGACAAAAACAGGAAAAAAATATGTACATGGAGTTAACAATATACTGCCGATTTAACTTGGAGTTTTTTGGTACGCCGCGTGAGGGCACTGCTGCTAATGGTCGGCTAGAAGACGCCGCGTAAGTGTAGAAAAGGTTCAAATGGTTCAAATGGCTCTAAGCACTATGGGACTTAACATCTGAGGTCATCAGTCCCCTAGACTTAGAACTACTTAAACCTAACTAACCTAAGGACAGCACAAACAGCCATGCCCGAGGCAGGATTCGAACCTGCGACCGTAGCAGCAGCGCGGTTCCGGACTGAAGCGCCTAGAACCGCTCGGCCACAGCTGCCGGCTGTGGAAAAGGGGAAAGGGCTTGGGCAGTACAGAGGGATGAATCTTCTAGCAGCCATCAGCACGGGAAGATGGCCCAGCACAGTGGAGAGAGTGATTGGGAAGGCGGCAGATGTTTCTGTTGGGAGGTGGGTGCGTGGTGGTTAGCCACATGTGAGTAGTCGCCTCTTTCGGCCATCCCCATTGCTGTTGTGGAACACTCGATGTGGTAGAGCGAGGTTTTAATTCCGCCACGAATGTACTTCATCGAGGTTACCTACTGCGGTGCTGTGTGACTATTGTCACCTTCACAACGAAAGTTAGTTACGAGCGCCTGCCTGCTGTATTGCATAGTAAATGAGTTGTGCCAAAGGCTCGTGATTTTATTGGCTCCCGTGCGAGTTCTTATGCTCCATTTAGGGTATGTATTTTTTTTTTCAGTTCAATTTCTAAGATAGTTCCAGTGATAACTTGCGTGTGTTTCGGAGAATTTGAAAGAGCCTGTAACTTTACGCCGCCTGGGCGATATTTTACTATAAATAGCTTTTGGCAGCTGCTTAAATGCGAGCTGTTCGGCCAAAGTGGCCGTACAATAACTGTTTATTTATGGCTGAATTAATTTGAGCAGCTCAGGGATGTCAAATATGCAAAACTGTTTCCGTATTTCAAATTATGTGTGATCGTTCTTAAAGTAACTCAATGCTGCACACTATGCGTCCTAACATCGTTCTTTTTCTGTTTTAGAGTTCTAAAGCTGTACTGTTCTTGTTCTAACCGTGTAAGTAAAACTAGTAGGACGACCGGTTGCGACCGGTGTCGAATCTAGCTGCCAGCTGAGTAAAATTTCTGGACAAGGCCTTCGCCAGCTTGTACCAGCTTGTAAGTTAACATGCGTCACTGGAAATCTGCTTGTACTAAGTTTACATCCATGGTACGTTACAGTGTTTTTATAACTATTGGCACCTATAAATAAAAGTTTTGATATTACAATGTTTAATTTGACCTTTGAGGTCTTTTGAACCGAGCGAGGTGGCGCAGTGGTTAGCACACTGGACTCGCATTCGGGAGGACGACGGTTCAATCCCGTCTCCGGCCATCCTGATTTAGGTTTTCCGTGATTTCCCTAAATCGCTTCAGGCAAATGCCGGGATGGTTCCTTTGAAAGGGCACGGCCGATTTCCTTCCCCATCCTTTCCTCACCCGACATTGCGCTCCGTCTCTAATGACCTCGTTGTCGACGGGACGTTAAACACTAATATCCTTGAGGTCTTTTGATATTAAACTGTCTTATTCTCGGGTCTTTTTTCAATAACCGTTTGATATTATATTGTGTAATTTGATCTTTAGCGTTTTTTAAGGTTTTTCAGATCAAACTATCCCGTTATTGGCCTCAGTAAAGTATCTTGTTAAAAACGACTTCTGATCCAAATATTGGCGCCCCTTTACATAATTTCGATATCAAATTGTATTCTTAAGTACTTGGAGTTTTAAATGAATATTGCTGTTTAGTTTATCAGTGCCGCTGTAAATACTGGTTTGGGTGTCACCATATCAGATCCTTTACTGGTGCCTCTGAATTATCTTTCATTACTTGTGTTTTTGAAATAATTTTTGATAAGTGGTCTAATCTAGTTTGGGAGTACTTAAATAATGCCTTCATAATGTTTCTGATCGGCGTGTTTGTAATAGGCCTACTCTCATTTTGGGGGCGTTACACAGGACTAATTCTATTACTTTAATATTCTCTTCGCTCTGCAGACCTTCGTTCATTTCTTTTTCCCCCATAAGTACGCGGTTCTTTTTTCTTATAAAACGATGATCGACAAGTATGGACCTTCTAGTTCTTAGTTCTAACTACAGCGTAGCATCTTGCGAAGAACGATTAGTGTGTTAGTTTAGAGTTGGTCCTTTGCTGAAACTCGCTGCTTCTACAAACCGGAAAGATTTATAAATAGTTACTAAGCCTAAAGATTATATTTTTAATCTAAAGTTTACTAAGTATTCCGGATGGTGAGAATTAGTTCACATTGGCATAAATTTAATTTATTCCTATGAAATAATCTTTCTGAGCGTCCTCGTACGTAGACCTCAGGTCATAATGCAAGTAAATGAAAAAGAAGTTAGATGTTCCACAACCAATGATAGTGAAACTGTATAATGAAAAGATGGGAGACGTTGAACTTTGCGACAGAGTTTTATCATGTTACATATGTTACATTGGCACTGGTAAGTTGCCGTTTTGGATCTTTAATCATTTTATACACCATGTGATTGCCAACTGTTGGGTAATGTACCATAGTATGGTGTTCAATGAAACAAATAGGTAAACAAAAAAAGACTGTCTCTGATTCACTACAAAATATGTGTTGGCAAGTTACAAATAATTACAGATATTTCACGCTACTTGCTACGAGAAGGTGACATTCTTGTACATTGAATTTTCTGCCAGTGAAGATGTTTATGATACAGAAAATCTGAGTATGTAGCCAAGAAGAGTTTTTTTACAACCAATCTCGGAAATTAACTTTGAGAATGTTGAGCATCTACTAAAATTTCTTGACGCAAAGAATGTTACAAAATGCAAGATACCTAGCTGCAATTCCAAGAATAGAACCCATATGCATCAAACGTGAAATTTATTTTTGTATTGTGGAAAATAATTGTTTTGAAGCTTACACTAAACAGTAAAGATTTTTTTACTGGCAGTAGCAAATGATTACTCGGCATCAATTATTGTATCATTATTATTTCCTTTCATTTATGAAGCTATTTAAGAGTGTCGACAAAAACCTGCATTGGAAACCACATTTTTCGAAAATGTTAACATTACGAAATCTATATTCTGTGTACATTAACGTATGCAAGTGACTGTTTCAAATAAAATACATATGTTATCGTAAGAGGGAGAGAAAATGGAAAGCAAAGGCTACTACAATTTCACGGTAAGTGAGACTATAGGGCCACATTCGTTGACTTCTATTTATATCTTAACAATCACCAAAAAATATTTATTTTGCATTCGTGTCATACTTGTGACTTGTTTTGTTGGAAAATACGAAAAGAAGAAATTCTTGTGATTTTTTAAAATCTCAGTAGTGAAGAGAATAAAGGTGCTCAGGTTACCAGTGTGTGCTTGATGTACATTTATGGTACTGCAAAGAAATTTGTTAAGTTTTCTGCTGAGTTGGAGCCCAGTAGTTTATCACTTCCCGGATGAGAGGTGGGTCATTCGCGAGCTGACGTGTCCGAAGGACCGGTTCACCAAGATGAAGGGAAGGAGCGAGGAACTAATTCTAAGGAACGACCTTTCACAGTTCACTTCGGTCGCGGCTTTCTACTTATAGTTCCCGGGAACGGGAAACGGTCGGTCTCGTTCTCACAACGGCACGTCGACCTGTCTCGTTCCAGCCTCGGTCCCGTTCCCGTGTGTCTCGGTCTCGGTCTCTCTCGGCCGGACTCGTTCTTCTTCGAGTGGTTACTCGTCGCAGTTCCTAGTTAGTTCCGTATCGAGATGTTGTTCGTTCCGTTCGCTTCGCACGCCCATTATAGACATTTTTCAAACCTTTTTTGAACTCTGGACTTCTAGTTATTTTCGTATTATATTCAGCGTCCACAATCGGTAATTAACACGTATTTTATAATTACGTAAATTACATAAAAACCACGTGGTGTGTAATATATACATCTTTACAGGTAACAAAAGGGTATATCAGCTTACTTAAATATTTCGATAAACAGCAGAAGACATACTTTTTTGTTACTAAATATGCAAAGGAAGTCGGCACGGTACACACGAGTGGCCATTTTCCGTCTTTTTCTCGATCCAAGGTAAAACAGCATGTTCGTTGTTATGGAAGGCAGACCGTCGTACATCCGAATGAAGCCCGCGCTCCATAATGGAGTGTCTGGTGTCACATTTTGTAAAGAGAATACGGTAACTTCTACAATATTATTTCAATGGTACAGGGTGACGCACGAAAAGTCGGGCCCGAGTACGAGACTGCTCATTGTCACCCACCAATCGTCATCTGTTGTTTCGAAGTTGTTGTTTGCATTAGCTTATTTGTTATTTCTTTACTGCCTACTTATTAGATGTTTATCTATTCACCTCATAGTGGTCAACAAATCGTGCGTAACTGGCGAGCAGTCTGTACTCGGGACCGGTTTTTCGTGCGCTACCTTATATTATTTCACTGCCATCAGCAACAAAACGCTGCAGTTGGCTAAGCGAGAGGTTTTGCAGAATCACGAAAATTACTTCTACAAGTGTGTGAGAATTCTGTAATGAATAAAAACTCTGTACTCCAGAGGGGAGGCAAGTGCCCCCTCTTGGCCCCTTCCATCATCAGTCACCTATGCTAGTAATTTTCAGTTTTTCATAAGAACCATATACCATGCACGTATGAACAGTGAACGAGTAAAAATGAACGGTTCCCAAAAACGACCGATCGTCAGTGAACTAGTTCCCAAGGATGAAAGAGTTTGCCAACCTCTATTCCGGATGCCCGCATCCTTTACCGTTTCAGCTGCATTTCTGAAATTTAATGGCATGCTACTTTTACTGTACCGTTTTCTTGGGGGCAGAGGTTCGGGGTTTCTTGGTTTTTATTGTTTTTTTGTCCACATACTCATTTATTCATACATTCATACAGCCACCCACGCAATAGTCCTGGCTATCTGGTGGTGGCCAATCGATTAATGTGTTCAAGTTGCCGGATGAGGATGTTCGGTGACTCTTGTGTCGTGTTGTAGAAGACCCTGCTGTTTGCTGGAACCTGTCTCGTAGTAGTTGGACCTGCGCCAACTCGTAGAGCTGGGCTGTTGGAACGCGTGGAAGTAGGTGCAGTGCCCTCTTTGGAGCGCAGTTCTGCACACCCTGTAGTTTTTTCAGATGCGTTGAGGCGGCGTTATCCCACATTACTGTGGCGTATTCCAGGACTGGTCGCTCCAGTGTGACATACAGGATGATGCCTAGGTGCGGTGGAACTGCGGACATTAGATTGAGCACAGGGTGTAGTGCCGAGAGTCTCTTTGTTGCTTCACTGGGATTTCTCCAGTGCAGTGGCACCTATTTAAGAGCCTGTCCAAAGTCATGTAGCTGTTCGGAACGAGGGCGCTACGGTGCCATTTATCACGATCCGTTGGTATCCGGGTGGAACAGGTCGTCTGCAGTTAGGGATAGACTGTATTGCTGGCGTTACAGGACAGACGCCTGTTTGCGGCAGAATGGTGAAATCGTCACCTGATCGCTGGAGACGCGCTGTAGCACGGCAGGGCTTCTGCTGCGTGAGAACAGGGACGAATCGTCGGTATACAAGACTGAGGCGACAAAAGTCATGGGATAGCGATATGCACATATAGAGATGGCTGTAGTGTCGCGTACAAGGAGTATAAAAGGGCAGTACATTGACGGAATTATTATTTGTTCTCAGATCATTCATGTGAAAAGGTTTCCTACGTCATTATGGCCACACAGTACGTATTAACAGACCTTTCACATGGAATGGTAGTTGGAGCTAGATGCTTGGGCCATTCCATTTCGGAAGTTGTTAGAGAACTCATTTTTCCGATATCTACAGTGTCAAGAGTGTGCCGAGAACTCCAAATTTCGGACATTACCTTTCTCAAGAGCCTTCACATAACGACAGAGAACAGCGGCGTTTGCGTAGAGTTGTCAGTGCTGACAGACAAGCAACATTGCGTGAAATAAGTGCAGAAACCATTGTTGGACGTACGACGAATGTATCCGTTCAGACAACGCGGTGAAATTTGGGCAATGGCAGCAGACGACCTACGTGAATCTCGACGCCCGGCTGCGAATGGTGGTCTCCTGTGTCCGCGCTATCGTCGTCGAATGCTGGTCCCATAGTACTGGAACGCTTTTGTTTCTCTCGGCTCAGTGCCGTTTTCCACGCCTGCCGCAGGTGTAGGGCACTATCTGTTAGTTAGATTGTCTTGAACTTTAATTTTAATGGCCTCTTGAATCACGCAATACCAGAAGGAGGAAGAAGGAAGTCTAAGTATTTGGTTCTTTAGTATTATATAGTAAGGCCGGTTTTTATACTGTATTCGGACACGGCTGATTTATTGGTCTGGCGTAGTTCAGTGTTGCGTCAGTCTTCATGGTACCTCTCCTCTACCTTGAGCACAGTTTCCCCAATGTGTGCTTTGTAGACCCCCTGGTTTGCAAAACTCTAGCTCACCCTTACCTTACAGTGTCAAGAAATTAGGGGGTTTGCGAAGTACACATTTAAAGTGGTGTCACTGCAATATTCTACTGACACCCCTGGAGGTTTTGTCGACAAACAAGAATCACTTTAGTGATTTTGGAAACTGTACCCCCGGTACAGGGAAGGTGCCGTGAGCATCGACGCCACAATGAATTACGACTGACCTCCAAATCAGACGTATAGTATAAAAACTGCCCATTCTATAAAGTACAACAGAATCAGGATCCTTACAGTAGCCAATTTTCCCCCTCCTCCTCGGACTGTGTGATTAAATAGACCACAGATAGTCTAATTAACAAAGCTAGCGGCTTGCAACTAAGCCAGGTGTTGAACTCGCAACTGAGCCGATAAAAAGAAAAGCGTTCCCGCACAGCAAGGTCCGCATCCGAAGATGATAGCAGGGACACTGGAGACCACAGACCGCAGCGGGGCGTCGCCACCCCTACCCCCGTCACCGACCACTACTGTGGCTGCACGGATAGCGTCAGGAACGGAGTGATGGAGGGGGTAACGCCCAACGTATGTAGTAGGCCGACCGAAGCAGAGTAGCAGTCGTGAAGAAACAACTAAAGATGACAGCGAATCTGTTTGCCGAAACATCGTGGAAAACTTAGTACGTGACCTGGCGGACACCCAACAGTTCTACATGTTACAAATATGCCGGGAAAAAAAGTCAGACAGCAAATTTTCATTTTTATCCAGTGTGAAATAGACTGCACTATTTCTATCACGCTACATTTTAATGTCCTGTTGACATTATAGCCATCATACATTTTTACACATTTGCGGTAGCATAATGAGGTAACCTTAGTCATTCGGAAAACGGTATATCCTCTGGCAGTGATTATGCGAAGCGTGCCTTATTACCAGCACGGGAATACGAAAAGCGCTCCTGATTACATTACAGTTCACTTCATTCAGCATGATTTTTTTATTCCCTTCCTTTAGTGATAAACTTTTTCATTTTTCTGTTGAGACTGTGAAATAGTTCACCTCAAACAATTTCGTCTGCTACGGGTTGCATATGTTCATCATAACAATACAAATTTATCATACAATAACGCAAATCTATATAAGCTACCTGAGAATTTTTACAAAATATGTTTAAGGTTTAGTACAAAAGATATGTCAACGATAAAATTTCACCTTGTCTCAGTTGTTGTTGTTGTGGTCTTCAGTCCTGAGACTGGTTTGATGCAGCTCTCCAGGCTACTCTATCCTGTGCAAGCTTCTTCATCTCCCAGTACCTACTGCAACCTACGTCCTTCTGAATCTGCTTAGTGTATTCATCCCTTGGTCTCCCTCTACGATTTTTACCCTCCACGCTGCCCTCCAATACTAAATTGGTGATCCCTTGATGACTCAGAACATGACCTACCAACCGATCCCTTCTTTGGGCCAGTTGTGCCACAAACTTCTCTTCTCCCCAATCCTATTCAATACTTCCTCATTAGTTATGTGATCTACCCATCTAGTCTTCAGCATTCTTCTGTAGCACCACATTTCGAAAGTTTCTATTCTCTTCTTGTCCAAACTATTTATCGTCCATGTTTCACTTCCATACATGGCTACACTCCATACAAATACTTTCAGAAATGACTTCTTGACACTTAAATCTATACTCGATGTTAACAAATTTCTCTTCTTCAGAAACGCTTTCCTCGCCATTGCCAGTCTACATTTTATATCCTCTCCACTTCGACCATCATCAGTTATTTTGCTCCCCAAATAGCAAAACTTCTTTACTACTTTAAGTGTCTCATTTCCTAATCTAATTCCCTCAGCATCACCCGACTTAATTCGACTACATTCCATTATCCTCGTTTTGCTTTTGTCGATGTTCATCTTATATCCTCCTTTCAAGACTCTGTCCATTCCGTTCAACTGCTCTTCCAAGTCCTTTGCTGTCTCTGACAGAATTACAATGTCATCGGCGAACCTCAAA
This sequence comes from Schistocerca cancellata, assembly GCF_023864275.1. Taxonomy (NCBI): domain Eukaryota; kingdom Metazoa; phylum Arthropoda; class Insecta; order Orthoptera; family Acrididae; genus Schistocerca; species Schistocerca cancellata. Next base: position 401,336,559 of record NC_064626.1, read on the forward strand.
GTTTTTATTTCTTCTCCATGGATTTTAATACATACTCCGAATTTTTCTTTTGTTTCCTTTACTGCTTGCTCAATATACAGATTGAATAACATCGGGGAGAGGCTACAACCCTGTCTTACTCCCTTCCCAACAACTGCTTCCCTTTCATGTCCCTCGACTCTTATAACTGCCATCTGGTTTCTGTACAAATTGTAAATAGCCTTTCGCTCCCTGTATTTTACCCCTGCCACCTTCAGAATTGTCTCAGTACTTACCATTAAAACGAACACAATATTTCAACGTTCAAAAGACGTTTTTCATCATATAAACGTAATTAGAAAGCCAAGGACTTTAAAAACATCAAAGTTAAATCTTGCAACATCGAGATGAGATATTTTTAACGATATATTGGACGGTCCTCCTCCCTTATGCGGTGGGGTGCATCGACAATAAAGACTGATCCACCGCAGATACTACCACAACTGAGGGTTATCTGTGGTGACGTCAGATTAATATATGGGTTCTAAAAATGCGCAGCAGTCGTTTCAGTAGTTACAAGGGCGACAGTATGGGTGATAGCAAGAAGAAACTATAGCCATTATATTTCCCGAGGACATGCAGCTCTGCTGATGATACCATCCTCTTGGGTAAAACACTCTGGAGATAAAACATTTCTCATCCATCTATCTGGCCTGGGAGTACTCTTGAGGATGTTCTCAGAAGGGAAAATAAATGTGACGTACTACTGGTCGAAATATGGAATGGTTCAAATGGCTCTAAGCACTATGGGACTTAACATCTGAGGTCATCAGTCCCCCAGAACTTAGTACTTAAACCTAACTAACCTATGACATCACACACATCCATGCCAGAGGCAGGACTCGAACCTGCGACCATAGCAGCAGCGCGGTTCCGGACTGAAGCGTCTAGAACCGCTCGGCCACAGCGGCCGGCGAAATATGGAATGTTAGATCTCTTAATGGGTGAATAGGCTAGAAAACGGAAAAAGAGAAATGCATAGGCTGAAATTAGGTATAGTGAGAATAAATGAAGTGTGATGTCAAAAGGAACAGGCCTTATGGTTGAGTGAGTACATGTTTATCGACACAAACACAAATAAGGGTGAAGCAGAAGTAGGCCCAATAACTAAAAGTGAAGTAGAAACGCGATTAAGTTACGATGAACAGTATAAAGTCCGCATTATCAGAGCCAAAATAGACACAAAGTTAATACTAACCACAACAGTTCAATATCATTAGATTATAGCTCGGCAGTTGATGAAGAAACTGAAAGAATGTGTAATGAGGTAAGACAAATTATTTATATCGCTAAGAAAGATACATAATTAAGGAAGCGACTAGTGAAATGCCTGATATGGAGCGTGGTTTTGTATGGAAGAGATACGTAGACATTGAGAAAAAAGGGCGAAACGAGAACTGAAGTCTGTAAAATGTGGGTACGGCGCAGAATACTGGGCTCAGAAAATGAGGATTGAGGAGGCACAGAGAAGAGTTGGAGAAGATAGGAGATGTTGCTGACAGTTAAGAATAGGAAACAAGAATGGGTAGGACATAGTTTGAGACGAGTTTAGCTTCTAGTAGAGTCAATTGAAGTTTTTATTATGGGGAAGAGAGACAAGGACAGAAGATACCAGGTGCTGGATGACGTCAGTAGGCCACAAGAAGGATACCAAAGAATGAAGAGGAAAGCAGAGGACAGAGGAGCATGGAGGTCTATACAGTCTAAACCTGCCGCAAGCCTAATAACGAAATGATGAAGGGAGACGAACATTGAATGACGATGGGAGACCGAAATTCTGTAGTATGAAAAGAAGGAAAAATAAAAATAATGCTTGGACAGGTGTAGAATACTGAAAGGGAACGCCATCTTGTACATTTGCACAGTGTACCATCTAATCGTTGCTAATACTAGTGTTACAGAAAGTTTGTATACAAGGGAGAGACCTGTAAACACCGGAAAACTACAGCTGGATTACGTAATTGCAAGCCAGTAATTTCGAAAGTTGTTTTAAGATGCAGACCATTTCTAAGGGCAGATGTGGGTTATGACCACAATTTATTGGCTATTAACTGCAGATTAAAATTGAAGAAGTTTCAGAGAGGTGGGATATTAAGCAGATGGAACCTAGATAAATTTTAAAAAGAACTAGATTTATGAGAGTTTCCAATGGAACATTAGGCGATTATTGACTGAAACAAAGGAAAGAAATACAACAGAATACGAATGAGCAGCTCTGAGACATGAAATAGTAAAGGCAACAGAGGGTCAAAAAAGCAAAAAAGACAAGACCTGGATAATCATGAGATGCTGAATTTAATGGACAAAGAGCTAAAATACAAAAATGCAGCGAATGCAATAGGCGTAAGGGAATACGGACCTAAAAATAAGACTAACGGAAAAACAAAATGGCAATGCAGAATGCTGAGAGGGGAAGTACATACCTATAGGAGCGTGTATGACTGGAGGGAGGGGGGAGAGAAGAGAGATATTGCCTGCAGGAAAATTAAAAGTGACCTGTTGAGGGAAGAGGAGCACCTTCAGGAATACCAAGATCTCAGATGGAAAGTTAATACCGGGCGAAGAAGGGAAGCTTCAAAATTGGAAGAAATATATAAAAGCGTTATACAAAGACGACGTACTTGAAGACAATATTGTTGAAGGAAAAGACTAAATAGATGAGAAGTGTGTTCAAGTGTGTGTGAATTCCTAAGGGACCGAACTACTGAGGTCATCGGTCCCTAGACTTACACACTACTTAAACTAGCTCATGGCAAGAACAACATACGCACCCATGCCCGAGGGAGGACTCAAACCTCCGGCGGGAGGGGACGAGCAATCCGTGACATGGCGCCTCAAACCACGCGGCCAGAACATCGAAAACTCTTAGTAACAAGAAAGCTGCCGGAGTAGACAACATTCCTTTAGAGATACTGAAATCCTCTGGAAGCCCAGAAATTAGAACACTATTCCACCTGGTATGAAAGCTACAGGAAACTATCAAATACCCTTAGACTTTAAGAAGTATATCTTCTTCTTCTGCTGCTGCTGACTAGAGTTTCCCATGTCTGTCTGCCTCATTTCGTGGATATGCTGCACCCACTGCTGACCTGTCTCTTTGGTGATCGTCTGTATAGTCAAGTCCCTTGCGGTCATGTATGTTTACAAATTTTAGCTAGTCTTGTGGGGTCCACCCTATCCTATTGACCCTTCCAATATCCTTTCCTTGCCTTCATCCATTTATTTATATCTAATACACCACACTGTTCTCTTATCAATACGTTTGTTGTTTTGTCCCACATGATTAATCCTAGGATCGTCTGTACCTTCATTTCCACTGCCGTTAACTTTTGTTTTATCGTTTCCGTTTCTGTTGCATATGTCGTAACAGGACGCACCATTATTTTATGCATTTTTATTTCACCTCAGTTTTTATAAATTTCTTTCGCCATACAGTATTTTTCAGGCGTCCGGCTACCGTTACAGACTTTTTACCGTGATTTTTCACTTCCATGGTTAAATCTTTATAGCTGGTAACGACGATCCCTAGATAAATAGAGCTCATCACCTGCTCAATTGACTCACCACCTACTTCTAATTCACATCTAAGAAATGTTTTTGATCCAGAATGAGTTTTTCAGTCTGCAGTGGAGTGTGCGCTGACATGAAACTTCCTGGAAGATTAAATCTGTGTGCCGGACCGAGACTCGAACTCGGGACCTTTGCCTTCCGCGGGCAAGTGCTCTACCATCTGAGCTACCCAAGCACGACCCACGACCAGTCCTCAGGGCTTCAATCCTGCCAGTACCTCGTCTCCTACCCTGGGTAGCTCAGATGGTAGAGCACTTGCCCGCGGAAGGCGAAGGTCCCGGGTTTGGATCTCGGTCCGGCACATAGTTTTAATCTGTCATGAAGCTTCATAACAGGGCACACTCTGTTGCAGAGTGAAAATCTCATTCGGGAAACATCCCCCAGGCTGTGGATAAGCCATGTCTCCGCAATATCCTTTCTTCCAGGAGTGCTAGTTCTGCAAGGTTCGCAGAAGAGCTTCTGTCTAGTTTGGAAGGTAGGAGACGAGCTACTGGCAGAATTGAAGTTGTGAGGAAGCGTCGTGGGTCGTGCTTGGGTAGCTCAGCGTGATCGATCAAAGAGCTAGCTGGTCTCTGCAGTAAAAAAACTGAGTGAAGGGATCAACAACGAACGTCAACGGATGTAATGTGACGTCCGCTACGTTCAATTACAACGAACGATAGCAAAAAAAAAATAATAAAAAAATTACCATATTCTTAGTTTCTTACATGAGATTTCCATGTTACATTGCTTAGCAGCTTTATTAATTTCTGAAGTAACTTTTGCAAACTATCCTCATTATTTATCAGTACAACATTATCAGCAGATTATACTACGATTACTACTTTATTTCCTATTTCAGACCCTTGTTTCTTTCTTACGGCATCAGTGGTGTAGTACATTATTAAGTAACACAGAAATGGACTTACCGAGTCTCCTTGTCTAATTCCTTTATCTATCACAATTTCATCCGTGAATCCATCTATGCTTTAATTCTCGTTTTGGTAAGCATATATACACATCAAAAAAAGTTTTGCATCTCCTCAGTTCCGAGGGTTCCGGAAACTATACAGAAAATTGGAACAGAGATCAACATAAACATCATTTCCTTCCTTTTTAATCCTCGTGAAAATCACACATTGCATGTTGTACCACCATTCAGCGAGACCTTCAGAGGTGGTGTTGTCATGACGTACTATCAAAAAATTCATCAAGGCACTGTTGTTCCAGATTGTCCCACTCGCAAAAGCCGATTCGGCTTAGATCTCTCAGAGTAGTTTGTGGGTCACGTCGTCCATAAACAGCCCTCTTCAATCTATGCCAGGCATGTTCGATAGATGTCATGTCTGGAGAACACGCTGGGCACTCAAGTCGAGTGGTGATGTTATCTTGAAGAGAGTTATTCAGAAGACATGCACAATGGGGGCGCGAATTTTCATCCATGAAGACGAATGCCTCGCCAATATGCGGCCGATACGGTTGCACTATCGGACGGAGGATGGCATTCATGTATCGAACAGCCGTTGCGGCGCCTTCCATGACCACCAGCGGCGCACGTCGGCCCCACTTAATACCACCCCAAAACAGCAGGGAACCTCTACAGGAAACAGCCTGAACGGGTTGCCTCCAAACATGTTTCCCACGATTGTCTGGTTGAAGGCATATGCGACACTCATCGATGCCAATCCTGAGCGGTCTATTCGGCATGTTTTTGCGCCCATTTGTACCGCGCTGCATACTGTGGTTGCAAAGATGGAGCCGGCCGGGGCGGCCGAGCGGTTCTAGGCACTACAGTCTAGAACCGCGCGACCGCTACGGTCGCAGGTTCGAATCCTGTCTCGGGCATGAATGTTTGTGATGTCGTTAGGTTAGTTAGGCTTAAGTAGCTCTGTTCTAGGGGACTGATGACCGCAGAAGTTAAGTCCCATAGCGCTCAGAGCAATTTGAACCATTTTTTTGCAAATATGGACCTCGCCACGGAGTCGGGAGTGAAGTTGCGCATCATGCAGCCTATTGTGCACAGTTTGAGTCGTAACACGACGTCCTGAGACTGCACGAAAAGCATCATTGAATATGATGGCGTTGCTGTCAGAGTTCCTTCGAGCCATAATACGTAGTTAGCGATCATCCACTGCAGTAGCAGCCCTTGGACGGCCTGAGTGAAGCATGTCATCGACAGTTCCTGTCTCTCTGTATCTCCTCCCTTTCCGAACATCATCGGTTTGGTTCACTCCGAGACGCCTGGACACTTCCGTGGTTGAGAGCCCTTCCTGGCACAATGTCGACGCGTTTGAACCGCGGTTTTGACCATCTAGGCATGGTTGAACTACAGATAACTCGAGCCGGGTACCTCCTTTCTGGTGGAATGACTGGAACTTATCGGCTGTCGGACCCCCTCCGTCTAATAGACACTGCTCATGCATAGTTGTTTACATCTTTGGGTGAGTTTAGTGACATCTCTGAACAGTCAAAGGGACTGAGTCTGAGATACAATAGCAACAGTCAACGTCTATCTTCAGGTCTTCTGGGAACCGGGGTGATGCAAAACTTTTTTTGATACGTATATATATTGAGGTGACAAAAGTCATGGGATACTCATACATATGGCGGTAGTATCGCGTACACAAAGTTTAAAAGGACATTGCATTGGCTGAACAGTCATTTTTTACTCATATGATTCATGTGAAAAGGTTTCCGATGTGTTTATGGGCGCACGAAGGGAATTAACAGACTTTGAACTCGGAGCGGTAGCTAGAGGTAGACGCATCAGATATTCCGTTTCGGAATTCGTTAAGGTACTCCGAGGTCTACAGCGTGAAGAGTGTGCCGAGAATACCAAATTTCAGGCAGTAGCTATCACCAAGCCGGCCGGAGTGGCCGAGCGGTTCTAGGCGCTACAGTCTGGAACCGCGCGACCGCTACGGTCGCAGGTTCGAATCCTGCCTCTGGAACGTATGTATGTGATGTCCTGAGGTTAGTTAGATTTAAGTGGTTCTAAGTTCTAGGGGACTGACGACCTCAGAAGTCAAGTCCCATAGTGCTCAGAGCCATTTGAACCATTTTGAACCTATCACCACGGGCAACACAGTGCCCCTCACTTAACTACCGAGAGCAGCGGCGTTTGTGTAGAATTGTCAGTAGCAACAGACAAGCAGCACTGGGTGAAATAACTGCAGAAATCAGTGTTGGACGTACGACGAACATATCCGTTAGGACAGAGTGGGGAAATTTGGCGTTAATAGGCCGTGACAGCCGGCGACCGTTGCGACTGTCTTTACTAACAGCTCGTCATCTGTTGCAGCGTCTCTCCTGGGCTCGTGACCATATCGGTTGGAATCTAGGCGACTGGAAAAGCGTGGCCTGGGCAGATGACTCCCGACTGCAGTTTGTAAGCGCTGATTCGAGTGTGTCGCAGATCCCACTAATGCGTGGACCCGAGTCGTTCCAGAGGCACAGTGCAAGTCGATGATAGTTCCATAATGGTGTGGGCTGTATATGTGTGGAATGGACTGCGTAATCCGGTCCAACTGAACCAATCATTGATTGGAACTGGTTATATGTTTGGCTACTTGGAGACCATTTGCAGCCATTCATGGACTCCTTGTTCCTAAACATCGATGACAAGGCGCCATGTCACTGGGCCCAAGTTATTCGTGATCGGTTTGAAGAACGTCCTGGACAATTCGAGCGACTGATTTGGCCACCCAAATCACCCGACTTGAATCCCATCGAACGTTTATGGGACATGGAGAGGTCAGTTCGTGCACAAAATCCTGTGCCGGCAACACTTTTGGGTTATGGACGGCAGTAGAGGCTGAATGGCTCAGTATTTCTCCAGGGGGCTTACAAAGACTTGTTGAGTCCATGCCACGCCGAGGTGCTGCACTTCGCCGGAAGAGGAGTTGTTGTTGTTGTTGTGGTCTTCAGTCCTGAGACTGGTTTGATGCAGCTCTCCATGCTAATCTATCCTGTGCAAGCTCCTTTATCTCCCAGTACCTACTGCAACCTACATCCTTCTGAATCTGCTTAGTGTATTCATCTCTAGGTCTCCCCCTACGGTTTTTACCCTCCACGCTGCCCTCCAATGCTAAATTTGTGATCCCTTGATGCCTCAGAACATGTCCTACCAACCAGTCCCTTCTTCTAGTCAAGTTGTGCCACAAAATCCTCTTCTCCCCAATCCTATTCAGTACCTCCTCATTAGTTATGTGATCTACCCACCTAATCTTCAACATTCTTCTGTAGCACCACATTTCGAAAGCTTCTATTCTCTTCTTGTCCAAACTATTTGCCGTCCATGTTTCACTTCCATACATGGCTACACTCCATACAAATACTCTCAGAAACGACTTCCTGACACTTAAATCTATACTCGATGTTAACAAATTTCTCTTCTTCAGAAACGCTTTCCTTGCCATTGCCAGTCTACATTTTATATCCTCTCTACTTCGACTATCATCAGTTATTTTGCTCCCCAAATAGCAAAAATCCTTTACTACTTTAAGTCTCTCATTTCCTAATATAACTCCCTCAGCATCACCCGACTTAATTCGACTACATTCCATTATCCTCGTTTTGCGTTTGTTGATGTTCATCTTATATCCTCCTTTCAAGACACTGTCCATTCCGTTCAACTGCTCTTCCAAGTCCTTTGCTGTCTCTGACAGAATTACAATGTCATCGGCGAACCTTAAAGTTTTTATTTCTTCTCCGTGGATTTTAATACCTACTCCAAATTTTTCTTTTGATTCCTTTACTGCTTGCTCAATATACAGACTGAATAACATCGGGGACAGGCTACAACCCTGTCTCACTCCCTTCCCAACCACTGCTTCCCTTTCATGTCCCCCGACTCCTATAACTGCCATCTGCTTTCTGCACAAATTGTAAATAGCCTTTCGCTCCCTGTATTTTACCCCTGCCACCTTTAGAATTTGAAAGAGAGTATTCCAGTCAACATTGTCAAAAACTTTCTCTAAGTCTACAAATGCTAGAAACGTAGGTGTGCCTTTCCTTAATCTTTCTTCTAGAGATAAGTCATAAGGTCAGTATTGCCTCACGTGTTCCAACATTTCTACGGAATCCAAACTGGTCTTCCACGAGGTCAGCTTCTACCAGTTTTTCCATTCGTCTGTAAAGAATTCGTGTTAGTATTTTGCAGCTGTGACTTATTAAACTGATTGTTCGGTAATTTTCACATCTGTCAACACCTGCTTTCTTTGGGATTGGAATTATTATATTCTTCTTGAAGACTGAGGGTATTTCGCCGGTCTCGTACATCTTGCTCACCAGATTGTAGAGTTTTGTCAGGACTGGCTCTCCCAAGGCCGTCAGTAGTTCTAATGGAATGTTGTCTACTCCCGGGGCCTTGTTTCGACTCAGGTCTTTCAGTGCTCTGTCAAACTCTTCACGCAGTATTGTATCTCCCATTTCATCTTCATCTACATCCTCTTCCATTTCCATAAGAAGAGGAGGTCCGTCACGTTATTTGGAGGTATCCCACGATTCTTGTCACCTCGGTTTACATCTTCTAAGATTTTCATTACACTCGTTGGCCCTCAATTATGGTCTGAATTACGTAATTATACCTTTTTTTCTAATCTATCAAAAGCTTTTGACAAGTCAACGATACACAGGTAGGCTGCGTTATTAAACTAAGTGGATCTCTCCACAAACTTATAGCGAAAATTAAATCTATTGTTCTCCTGTTTCTCCTGAATCCGTGCTGTTCTTCTGATATTTCTATACCATTCTGTATTCTGTGGAGGTGGTATCAAGAAGGGTAATTCCCCAGTAAGTAGCTGTAAGTAAGTAGCTGTAAGTAAGTAGCTGTAAGTAAGTACTTGCTTAGCTGTTTGTGCATGCACTGGAATTGTAGCACCTTCTTTCAGTTCTCTTGGTATCCTGCATTCCTTGACGATAATGTTAAAGTATGAGGCTGATGATATAATACTTGCCCCGCTATGTTATTAATTCATTATATGTGCGATCTGGCCCTAGATATGTCCTATTTTAAAGTCTTTTTATTGTAGTGCATATTTGCTCCAATGAAGAATGTAACAATTCTAATTTCAGAGAAGATCGTTGTGGACAAATTGAACTTTACTGAAACATAACTTTAATACGACGGCGGAAAAAAATCGTAACACAAAAAAAGTAATAAATCTTGAGTGATGAAATTTCAGAAAGACATTTTTATAGGTAACATATATAAGTGATTAACATTGCAAGATCAAAGGTTAATGTAAGTGCGAGGTAAGTCATTGCTAAAGTGAAATTCTGGTACATTAATAAACTGTGTAACCTCCGCAATGTTGAATGCAAGCATGCAAATGTGGCTGCATTAAGTTGTCCAAGAACCGGATGTCAGTTTGAGGGATAGAGTCCATGTCTGTTGAATTTGGTCAGTCAATGCAAGGACGGTTAACGCTGTTTGTGGATGATGCTGGAGTTGACCTATGAAGTCCCATATGTGTGCTAATGGAGACAGATATGGTGATCGATCGGGCCAAGGCAACGTGTCGACATTCTGTGGAGCATGTTGTTTACAATAACGGTATATGGGCGAGCGTTATCCTATTGGAAAATTCCCCCTGGAAAGCTGTTCTTCAATGGCACCACAACAGTTCGAATCACCAGACTGACGCACAGATTTGCAGTCAGGGTGCGTAGGATAACCCCGAGGGTTCTCCTGCTGTCAGACGAAATCGCATCCCAGAACATAACCCTAGGTGTAGGTTCAGTGTATCTGATTCACAAACACGTTGGCTACAGGCTCGCAACTGGCTTCCTTCTAACCAACAAACCGCCACTACTGGCACAGAGACAGAACTAGCTTTCATCAGAAAACACAACAGACTTCCAACCTGGCCTCTAATGAGCTCTCGCTTCACACCACTGAAATCGCAAATGGCGGTGATTTGGGGTCACTGGAACGCACGCTACAGGGCGTCTGGCTCGAAGCTGTCCTTGAAGAAACTGATCTGAGACAGTGTGATGCCAACTGCTGCTGAAATAGCTACTGCTGATGAAGTACGATGCGCCAGAGCCATACACCGAACACGATGGTCTTCCGTCTCGGTAATTTTCTTGCGACCGTACATTCCCGAGACCATCGGTGCCAGTGATCACGTACAGTGGCTACATTCCTGCTAAATCTTCCTGCAGTCTTGCAGAAGGAACATACAGCTTTTCGTAGCCCTATTACACGACCTCGCTCAAACTGACTAAGGTGTTGATAATGACATCTTTAACGACTCAAAGGGATTCTTCACTATCGTCAACTCACCAACTCCAGTCTCAAAAGTTAGCATACGCTCACGACCGTTACAGCATGTATTTAAAGCAAACCTTATTTGCATGCTCATAGTATAGCTACTTGCGCCAATCTTATGTGATGGAGTGAAACTTGGATAGACGTCATCTTTCAGATGTAGAAACACGGCTACCAACTTCGGTTATGTCTCACAACTCCTTCTTGGTGTTGCGATTTTTTTTCCATCAGTGTATGTCATTGTTGCAAATTACCGAAACGAATTATTTACAGCAGACTGGAAAAAAAACCTAGCAGAAACCACCCTTTGGGAAGAGCAGTTGCAGTTCCAGAGGAAAGTAGAGATACCGGTGACAACAATGAATTACGACTTATATTAAATAATAGTTTGAAGAAAGACAAACCTACTTTATAGCTTTTGTGGATTTGCAGAAAACGTTTGCCAATGTTGTCGGCAATCCACTCTTAGAAATTTTTTAGATAGCAGGGATAAACTACAAGGAGTGAAACATTATTAGCAACTTGCGAGGCTGTCCACAATGTTACTCAGTCTGTTCATTGAGGAAGGTGTGAAGAAAACCAAGAGAAATTAAGCTAGGGCTTTAAAGCTTAGGACAAAGCTATTTAAACTTAGATGTTTGCCAATGATATGAGTTTTGCTGTGAAATTGGTGCGCGAATTGTTGGAGTGGATGAGCGGCTCTCTGCTGGAGATTGGTGGCGGTGCAGACGGAGTCGCAGCTAATTTGTTGTTAATATTCTTTACTACCAACTGAAAACGTAACGTAGAGCATTGTTCTGCAGCAGGCAGAAGTCAGGTCTTAGGCGGCCTCATCATTGTCCCTACGTTCCAAATGTGTTGACAATCTTGCAAAATGCATTCTCGGAGTTCACCAACGCTATAAATAGGGCTATCATACTCCAAAGCTTCTAACTATACCTACACAAAAACGCCAACGTGTTCACGTCGGAGGATGTGGGACGTCGTGGTGTTAGTGAGACACAACCAATACATTTGTTGTCGAAACGCCACTTACCAACACTTAGGTATCCAGAATTATTATAAAATAAAACAAGCCAGTTTATCACTTTGTAATTTACGCCACACTTGCGGCGTTTGACATAAACGTGGCCTTTTAAATTAAAAGTGTTGTAACATTTACATGATTGTTCTTTTGCATACGTCGTATCGGGGAAAACAATGGTTTCCGAATCTACGTTAGTTAGGATTATCTGCTTATTTCACGGTCTTCTATTTATCCTTTCCATTCGTGCCTATTACAGTCAAACACTCTGTGTATAATATACTAAACAACATAGTGTAATTATTTTATACATAACGGAATGTTACATGCCTTTCTCACAGCAGTAACTAAAGCTCTTTTCCATGAAGCTGGGCTACGGTCCCGCACACCGTTAGGCCGTCTTCCGCTCACGCCCCAACATCGTGCAGCCCGCCTCCAGTGGTGTCGCGACAGGCGTGAATGGAGGGACGAATGGAGACGTGTCGTCTTCAGCGATGAGAGTCGCTTCTGCCTTGGTGCCAATGATGGTCGTATGCGTGTTTGGCGCCGTGCAGGTGAGCGCCACAATCAGGACTGCATACGACCGAGGCACACAGGGCCAACACCCGGCATCATGGTGTGGGGAGCGATCTCCTACACTGGCCGTACACCACTGGTGATCGTCGAGGGGACACTGAATAGTGCACGGTACATCCAAACCGTCATCGAACCCATCGTTCTACCATTCCTAGACCGGCAAGGGAACTTACTGTTCCAACAGGACAATGCACGTCCGCATGTATCCCGTGCCACCCAACGTGCTCTAGAAGGTGTAAGTCAACTACCCTGGCCAGCAAGATCTCCGGATCTGTCACCCATTGAGCATGTTTGGGACTGGATGAAGCGTCGTCTCACGCGGTCTGCACGTCCAGCACGAACGCTGGTCCAACTGAGGCGCCAGGTGGAAATGGCATGGCAAGCCGTTCCACAGGACTACATCCAGCATCTCTACGATCGTCTCCATGGGAGAATAGCAGCCTGCATTGCTGCGAAAGGTGGATATACAATGTACTAGTGCCGACATTGTGCATGCTATGTTGCCTGTGTCTATGTGCCTGTGGTTCTGTCAGTGTGATCATGTGATGTATCTGACCCCAGGAATGTGTCAATAAAGTTTCCCCTTCCTGGGAGAATGAATTCACGGTGTTCTTATTTCAATTTCCAGGAGTGTAGTTACTCAACTTATTTTTATTCCAACGACTTGTTCATGTACATCCGCAGTCCATGTTTCGTATCAAGATGCAGCTGGCAGGGGGCCCTCTTCCTTTTATCTCAAGTATTCTTCTTCTTGCTTTTTTTACTACTCGTGTGGGTAGGCTGGGAGGCAGCAATGCGTTCTGGCGTCGCATTTGGGTGACATTCGATCCGAGCTGTCTTTCTTCGTCCTCGATGAATCATCTCGCATTAATCCACTAGACGCTATAATCACAGGGTAGGCCACGGGAAGGCTGTCACCATCCACTCCATCAATAAAATTCGATGATTACTCCTACCTACTTTGCATGCTTAGCAGCGATTTTGTCGCTCTGCAAGGTGGTTCACGAGCTGTATCCGTAACCGATCCAGTTCCTCAGAAAGTGCTGTTCTGTATTCTGAGAACATCCCTGGTGATGGTTGATGAGCTGCAGTTTTTCTTCCAAGTGCACAAAAGCTTGCCCTGTACGATTGATATTCAGAGACATCGCCATCCAGTCCAAGTTCTGGATGTCATCCACCGGACAGTTCGATTAGGGCGGATATGGTCGTCAGTAATGACCAACTCTGGACAAAATACATCTATGAAAAGTCACGTGTTTTGTTGCAACATCTCTTCTTTTTACCCCCAAACGCAAGCAACATTTCTCCAACCACTCACAAAGATCTGAAGCTACATAATCCTCAACACGCTTCCTCACACTAGCATCTCACCACCACGAAGCTAGCCTCTTTCCACGATGTCCCGATGAATATACTTCCGAACGTGAAATGGTAGGGAACTAGTATAATAATTATATATATATATATATATATATATATATATATATATATATATATATATATATATACAGGGTGTTTCAAAAATGACCGGTATATTTGAAACGGCAATAAAAACTAAACGAGCAGCGGTAGAAATACACCGTTTGTTGCAATATGCTTGGGACAACAGTACATTTTCAGGCATACAAACTTTCGAAATTACAGTAGTTACAATTTTCAACAACAGATGGCTCTGCGGTCTGGGAAACTCTATAGTACGATATTTTCCACATATCCACCATGCGTAGCAATAATATGGCGTAGTCTCTGAATGAAATTACCCGAAACCTTTGACAACGTGTCTGGCGGAATGGCTTCACATGCAGATGAGATGTATTGCTTCAGCTGTTCAATTGTTTCTGGATTCTGGTGGTACACCTGGTCTTTCAAGTGTCCCCACAGAAAGAAGTCACAGGAGTTCATGTCTGGCGAATAGGGAGGCCAATCCACGCCGCCTCCTGTATGTTTCGAATAGCCCAAAGCAATCACACGATCATCATATGCGCCAGTTCTGTTTATTGACGAAGCCGTCCAGGTAAAAATAAGCTTCATCAGTAAACCAAATGCCGCCCACATGCATATCGCCGTCATCAATCCTGTGCACTATATCGTTAGCGAATGTCTCTCGTGCAGCAATGGTAGCAGCGCTGAGGGGTTGCCGCGTTTGAATTTTGTATGGATAGAGGTGTAAACTCTGGCGCATGAGACGATACGTGGACGTTGGCGTCATTTGGACCGCAGCTGCAACACGGCGAACGGAAACCCGAGGCCGCTGTTGGATCACCTGCTGCACTAGCTGCGCGTTGCCCTCTGTGGTTGCCGTACGCGGTCGCCCTACCTTTCCAGCACGTTCATCCGTCACGTTCCCAGTCCGTTGAAATTTTTCAAACAGATCCTTTATTGTATCGCTTTTCGGTCCTTTGGTTACATTAAACCTCTGTTGAAAACTTCGTCTTTTTGCAACAACACTGTGTTCTAGGCGATGGAATTCCAACACCAGAAAAATCCTCTGTTCTAAGGAATAAACCATGTTGTCTACAGCACACTTGCACGTTGTGAACAGCACACGCTTACAGCAGAAAGACGACGTACAGAATGGCGCACCTACAGACTGCGTTGTCTTCTATATCGTTCACATCACTTGCAGCGCCATCTGTTGTTGAAAATTGTAACTACTGTAATTTCGAAAGTTTGTCCGCCTGAAAATGTACTGTTGTCCCAAGCATATTGCAACAAACGGTGTATTTCTATCGCTGCTCGTTTAGTTTTTATTGCGGTTTCAAATATACCGGTCATTTTTGAAACACCCTGTATATATATATATATATATATATATATATATACAGGGTGATTCAAAAAGAATACCACAACTTTAGGAATTTAAAACTCTGCAACGACAAAAGGCAGAGCTAAGCACTATCTGTCGGCGAATTATGGGAGCTATAAAGTTTCATTTAGTTGTACATTTGTTCGCTTGAGGCGCTGTTGACTAGGCGTCAGCGTCAGTTGATGCTAAGATGACGACCGCTCAACAGAAAGCTTTTTGTGTTATTGAGTACAGCAGAAGTGAATCGACGACAGTTGTTCAGCGTGCATTTCGAACGAAGTATGGTGTTAAACCTCCTGATAGGTGGTGTATTAAACGTTGGTATAAACAGTTTACAGAGAATGGGTGTTTGTGCAAAGGGAAAAGTTCTGGACGGCCGAGAACGAGTGATGAAAATGTAGCACGCATCCAGCAAGCATTTGTTCGCAGCCGAGGAAAATCGACTCGCAGAGCTAGCAGAGAGCTGCAAATTCCACAATCAACTCGCCTAAGGTGAACGTTTTCTGTGCCATTTCAGCCAATAAAGTTTTTGGTCCCTTTTTCTTCGAAGGGGCTACTGTAACTGGACTACAGTATCTGGAGATGTTAGAGAATTGGCTGTTCCCTCAGCTCGAACAAGAAGCACAACAATTCACATTTCAGCAGGATGGAGCGCCACCACATTGGCACTTATCTGTCCGTAACTACCTGAACGTCAACTATCCGAGGTGATGGATCGGCCGCCAGGCAGCCCGTGACAGAGCACTTCATCACTGGCCTCCAAGAAGCCCTGATCTTACCCCCTGCGATTTTTTCTTATGGAGGTATGTTAAGGATATGGTCTTTCGGCCACCTCTCCCAGCCACCATTGATGATTTGAAACGAGAAATAGCACCAGCTATCCAAACTGTTACGCCTGATATGCTACAGAGAGTGTGGAACGAGTTGGAGTATCGGGTTGATATTGCCGAGTGTCTGGAGAGGGCCATATTGAACATCTCTGAACTTGTTTTTGAGTGAAAAAAAACCTTTTTAAATACTCTTTGTAATGATGTATAACAGAAGGTTATATTATGTTTCTTTCATTAAATACACATTTTTAAAGTTTGGTATTCTTTTTGAATCACCCGGTATATATATATATATATATATATATATATATATATATATATATATATACAACGAGAAAAATACACAAATAAGAAAATGACAGTAACAAAAATTTTTTGTTTGTCCTACAAAGCCTGCAGTCCAAGTAGTGAACAGTTGTAACAGACCAAAAACGACCAGATTAAATGGAATGGTTTAAAGGACAAATTACAAGTGTGTCCCACAGTGACACCAAAAGATTAAATTGCAGACATCTGCAGTACAGACGACAACGCCATTTAAACCACAAGTAAAAATAATTTAAGGTTACAAAAAGGAACAGTGCCAATGGTTAACAAAAGTTAGTAACTGAAAAATTGGCCTGGGGCTCAGTAAAGGTATATTCCATTGGTAAGTCAAAAGATCTAAAGTTACAGTTAGGTACACTAGAAGCAGCTAAAAAGTTATACAGAGCAATTTCGTTCACGGCTTTGTGGTCAGTGATAAAGACCTACCACAATGAGGTAGGCGGTTGTACAAAGAACAAATAGAGGTTGTGGAGAAAAAAAACTACACTGAAGCGTCGAAGAAAGTGGTATAGGCACGCGTATTCAAATACAGAGATATGTAACAGGCAGAATACGGCGCTGCGGTCGGCAGCGCCTAAATAAGACAAGAAGTGTCTGGCGCAGTTGTTAGATCATTTGCTGCTGCTACTATGGCAGCTTATCAAGCTATAAGTGAGTTTGAACGTGGTGTTATAGTCGGCGTCAGAGCGATGGAACACAACATCTCCAAGGTAGCGATGAACTGGGGATTTTCCCATACGACCATTTCACGAGTGTACCGTGAGTATCAGGAATCCGGCGAGGCATCAAATCTCTGACATCGCTGCGGCCACAAAAAGATCCTGCAGGAACGGGACTAACGACGACTGAAGAGAATCGTTCATCGTGACAGAAGCGCAACCCTTCCGCAAATTGCTGGTGATTTCAATACTGGGCCATAAACAAGTGTCAGCTTGTGAACCATTCAAATAAACATTATCGGTAGGGGCTTTCGGATCCAAAGATCCATTCGTGTACTCTTGATGACAGTACGACACAAAGCTTTACGCCTCGCCTGGGCTCGTCAATGCCGACATTGGACGGCTGATGACTGGAAAAATGTTGGCAGGTCGAACGGGTCTCGTTTCAGATTGTATCGAGCGGATGGGCGTGTACTGGTATGGAGACAACCTCATGAATCCATGGACCCTGCATGTCAACAGGGGACTGCCCAAGCTGGCAGAGGCTCTGTTATGGTGTAGGGCGTGTACAGTTAGAGTGATATGGGACCTCTGATACGTCTAGATACGACTCTGACAGGTGACACGTACGTAAGCAACCTGTTGGATCACCTGCATCTATTCATGTCCATTCTGCATTCCGACGGACTTTGGCAATTCCAGCAGGACAATGCAACACCCGACTCGTCCAGAATTGCTAACGACTGGCTCCATGAACACTCTTCTGACCACCAAACTCCCCAGACATGAACTTTGTTCAGCATATCTTGGATGCTTTACAACTTGCTGTTCAGATCTCCACCCCCTCGTACACTTACGGATTTATGGACAGCCCTGCAGAACTCAGTGGTGTCAATTCTATCCAGCACTATTTCAGGCACTAGTCGAGTCCATGTCACGTCGTGTTGCGGTAATTATTCGTGCTCATGGGGACCCTACAGGATATTACGCAGATGTACCAGTATCACTGGCTCTTCAGTGTAAAATTAAAATTATATCCAGAACCAAATTTCAAAGCTTTGCTTACAAGGAACTTTAACAGTATTTTAAAGGAAAGATATATACTCAACTGCCGCGCGGAGTGGCCGCGCGGTTAGAGGCGCCATGTCAATAATCGTGCGGCCCCTCCCGCCGGAGGTTCGAGTCCTCCCTCGGGCATGGGTGTGTGTATTGTCTTTAGCGTTAAGTTAGTTTAAGTAGTGTGTAAGTCTAGGGACCGATGACCGCAGCAGTTTGGTCCCTTACGAATTCACACACATTTGAACATTTCTTTGTACTCGATTAACGGCCGGCCCCGGGTAAACAAGCTTTAAAACTGCTGAAGGCGCTTTAGCATTTCCTGAAATTTGATGAAAACGCAAGAATTCCGTAAGTAACTATACAGTAAGTTACTACGACACTGTGGACGAGCAGAAGGAGAAGGCTGGACTTATACTAAAGGACGCCTTTGGGTGGCGTTTGTTAGACTTACTCAAAGGTTTTTTTCTTTTAATTTGGTCATCAGACTTCTGACTGGTTTGATGCGGCCCGCCACTAATTCCTCTCCTGTACCAACCTCTTCATCTCAGGGTAGCACTTGCAACGTACGCCCTCAATTATTTGCTGGATGTATTCCAATCTTTGTCTTCCTTTACAGTTTTTGCCCTCTACAGGTCTCTCTAGTACCATGGAAATCATTCCCTCATTTCTTAACAGATGTCCTATCATCCTGTCCCTTCTCGTTATCAGTGTTTTCCACATATTCCTTTCCTCTCCGATTCTGCGTAGAACCTCCTCATTCCTCACCTTACCAGTCCACCTAATTTTCAACATCCGTCTGTGGCACCACATCTCAAATGCTTCGATTCTCTTCTTTTTGGGTTTTCCCAAAGTCCATTTTTTACTACCATACAATGCTGTACTACATACATTCTCAGAAATTTCTTCCTGAAATTAAGGCCAGTATTTGATATTAGTAGACATCTCTTGGACAGAAATTACTATTTTGCCATAGCTACTGTGCTTTTAATGTCCCACTCGATCCGTCCGTCGTTGATTATTTTACATCCTAGGTAGCAGAATTCCTTAACTTCATCTACTTTGTGACCATCAATCCTGATAATAAGTTTCTCGCTGTTCTCATTTCTACTACTTCTCATTAAATTCGCCGTTCTTCGATTTACTCTCAATCAATACTGCGTACTCACTAGACTTCATTCCGTTCAGCAGATCATGTAAGTCTTCTTCACTTTCACTCAGGATAGGAACGTCATCAGCGAATCGTATCATTGATATCCTTTCACCTTTAATTTTAAGTCCACTCCTGATCTTTTATTTCCATCAAATGGCTCTGAGCACTATGGGACTTAACATCTGAGGTCATCAGTCCCCTAGAACTTAGAACTACTTAAACCTAACTAACCTAAGGACATCACACACATCCATGCCCGAGGCAGGATTCGAACCTGCGACCATAACAGTCGCGCGGTTCCGGACTGACGCGCCTAGAACCGCTCGGCCACTTCGGCCGGCCTTTTATTTCCATCATTGCTTCCTCATTGTACAGATTGAACAGTAGGGGCGAAAGGCTACATCCTTGTCTTACATTCTTTTTAATATGAGCGCTTCGTTCTTGGTCGTCCACTCTTATTATTATTACCTCTTCGCTGTTGTACATATTGTGCGTGACCCGTCTCTCCTTATAGATTACTCCTACTTTTTTCAGAATTTCGAACATCTTTCACCATTTTACATTGTCGAACGCTTTTTCCAGATCGACAAACTCTGCAGTGTCAGAATTGCTTCTCTCGTGCCTTTACTTTTCCTAAAGTCAAACTGATCGTCACCTAGCGCATCCTCAATTTTCTTTTCCATTCTTCTGTATATTATTCTTGTAAGCAACTTGGATGCATGAGCTGTTAAGGTGATTGTGCGATAGTTCTCGCGTTTGCCGTCTTCGGAATTGTGTGGATGATGCTTTTCCGAAAGTCAGATGGTATGCCTCACACATTCTACACACCATCGTGAATAGTCGTTTTGTTGCCACTTCCGCCAACGATTTTAGAAATTCTGATGGAAAGTTATCTATCCCTTCTGCTTTATTTGACATTAAGCCCTCCAAAGCTCTTTTAAATTCTGATTCTAATACTGGATCCCCTATCTCTTCTAAATCGACTCCTGTTTCTTCTTCTATCACATCAGACAAATCTCCCCCCTCATAGCGGCTTTCAGTGTATTCTTTCCACCTACCCGCTCTCTCCTCTGCATTTAACAGTGGAATTCCCGTTGCACCATTAATGGTACCACCCTCGCTTTTAATGTCAGTGAAGGTAGTTTTGACTTTCTGTAGGCTGACTCTGTCCTTCCAACAATCATTTCTTTTTCAGTGTCTTCACATTTTTCATGCAGCCATTGCGTCTTAGCTTCCCTGCACTTCCTGTTAATTTCATTCTGCAGCGACTTGTATTTCTCTATTCCTAAGTTTCCCGTGACATTTTTGTACTTCCTCCTTTCATCAATCAACTGAAGTAATTCTTCTGTTACCCATGGTTTCTTCGCAGTTACCTTCTTTGTAACTATGCTTTCCTTCCCAACTTCTGTGATGGCCCTTTTTAGGGATGTTCATTCCTCTTCAACTGTACTGCCTACTGAGCTATTCCTCATTTCTGCATCTACAGCCTTAGAGAACTTCAACTGTACCTCGTCATTCCTTAGTACTTCCATATCCCACTTCCTTCCGTATTGATTCTTCCTGACTAATGTCTTAAACTTCACCTACTCTTCATCACTACTGTATCGGGATCTGTGTCTATATCTGTTCCTGGGTACGCCTTACAATCCAGTATCTGATTTCGGAATCTCTGTCTGACTATGATGTAGTCTAATTGAAATCTTCCCGTACCACCCGGCCTTTTCCAAGTATACCTCCTCCTCTTGTGATTCTTGAACAGGGTATTCGCCGTTACTAGCTGAAACTTGTTACTGAACTCAATTAGTCTTTTCCTCTCTCATTTCTTGTCCCAATCCCATACTCTCCTGTAAACTTTTCTTCTACTCCTTCCCCTACAACTGCATTCCAGTCCCCCATGACTCTTATAGGTTCATCCCCCTTTACGTACGTTATTACCCTTTCAATATCCTCCTATACCTTCTCTATATCTTCATCTTCAGCATGCGAAGTCGGCATGTATACCTGAACTATCGTTGTCGGTGTTGGTTTGCTGTCGATTCTGATAAAAACGACCCTGTCACTGAACAGTTCACAGAAACACACTCTCTGCCCTACCTTCGTATTCATAACGTATCCTACTCCTGTTATACCATTTTCTGCTGCTGTTGATATTACCGTATACTCATCTGACCAGAAATCCTCGTATTCTTTCCACTTCACTGACCCCAACTATATCTAGATTGAGCCTTTGCATTTCCCTTGTCAGACATTCTAGTTTCCCTACCACGTTCAAGCTTCTGACATACCACGCTTCGACTCCTAGAAAGTTATCCTTCCGTTGATTATTCGGTTTCTTCCTCATGGTAACCTCCCCCTTGGCAGTCCCGACCCGGAGATCCGAATCGGCCACTATTTCGGAATCTTTTGCCAATGGACTTCATGACACTTCTTCAGTTATAGGCCACATGTCCTCGTGTCTTTAATGCAGTGATTTCCACTGCCTTCTGCATCCTCATGCCGTTGATCATTGCTGATCCTTCCGCCTTTAGGGGCAGTTTCCCACCCCTAGGACAAGAGAGTGCCCTGAACCTCCGTCCGCTCCTCCGCCCTCTAAGACAAGGCTGTTGGCAGAATGAGTGTGACTTCTTGTGCCGTATGTCTTCGACCACCAATGCCGATTATTAATCAAAATTTAAACAGTGGCGGGGTTCGAAGACTTTTTGATTATGAATCATAGACGCTACCCCTGGACCTCGGGCGCAAAGGCTAATGACGTATGAGTAATCAAACCACATATAAACCGAATAATTGAAAAATTCCTAGGTCCTCAGTTACAGCGAACAATGGCAGTATCTGCTCAAATATACACACAGAGTGGGCGAGGCCCAGCGGGCAGGGTGACAACGTAACTGAAAAACAATAAAAGGGCAGTGTTAAAAACAGCAAATGGCAAGTGATATGGATTTAATGTGCTCAACTAGCCTGCTGTTTTCCCAAAATAGATCTCCTTTGACGGAAGTACTACAATATCTGTTTGGTGACAGTCACTACATTAACTAAGGCTTACAGTATCCAGTCCGGCTAGCCGCGCGATCTAATGCGCTGCTTTCCGAGCGGGAAGGCGTGCCGGTCCCCGGCACAAATCTGCCCGGCGGATTGGTGTCGAGGTCCGGTGTGCCGGTCAGCCTTTGGATGGTTTTTAAGGCGATGTTACATCTACCTTGACGAATGTGGGTTGGTTCCCCTTATTCCGAATCGGCTACACTGTGTCGCGATTGCTGCGCAAACACCGTTTCCACGTAGGCTTACTCCATAATTAGTCAAACACGCCTGTCCCAGATCGCTGAGGGGCACTTATCGGTCCACCAAGGGACAGGTTGCTTCTCATGATGACCTGATGACTTTGGGATGTGGGATGGATAAGTCAGTGGCATGATTGCTTACTCAAGTTAGGTGGTTCACCCACTCCAGAATGCTGTCGCTGCCCTGAAACACAACCAGCCATCTGAACAGAGTCCAGTTGTCTCTGCTGATCATCCATCGTGGGTGCATCCTTTTAGGGAGAGCTCCATCCAGTAGTTGAATCCAGAGTGGATTGTGGTCACTCAAATGAAGGTCATTGATGTCTTTCCAATTGAAAGAGTCCACGAGGGCTGTAAAGCATAAATAGAGATTGATGGCTGAAGATGACCCAGTAGCATCACAGAATATTAGGGAAGTTTGAGTATAATTAGTTTTAATTGTTTATTTTTATTGATAACAAAAAAGCGAAGTAGTGTTTACATAGGTAAAATCATTATTTGTGAACGAATTATTTAAGATACAGAAAAACTGCGGACAGCATTAGAAAACTGAGGAAATTTACATACAAATTCATGTATAATTGCCCGCATCTCGTGGTCGTGCGGTAGCGTTCTCGCTTCCCACGCCCGGGTTCCCGGGTTCGATTCCCGGCGGGGTCATGGATTTTCTCTGCCTCGTGATGGCTGGGTGTTGTGTGCTGTCCTTAGGTTAGTTAGGTTTAAGTAGTTCTAAGTTCTAGGGGACTGATGACCCTAGATGTTGAGTCCCGTAGTGCTCAGAGCCATTTGAACCATCATGTATAATTCGTGTATGTAACATAAAACTTGTAGTTTCAAGTATGTTTTGGAAGTCAAAAATGTGCTAACTTGACGCACGTCAATGCAAGGATTTAAATAACAGGGGCCATTTTCGCGAGGATCTCTTTTCGTTAGTCCAGTCAGTCTGGGTTGATATCTGGAAGCGACAAGACGTATGTGCGGCATTAAATCGCCTCGGGAATAAGTCGAAATATTTCTAAATATTTCATCGTGGAAATGCGATTTTTGAAAGAGTCAACAGTGAACACATTGAAGTATTTTCAGCTTGTTAGTACTTCGAAAATTTCTCATCAGGCGAACTGGTTGCTTTGGGGATTTGTGATATTCGCAAGTGTCAGTAGCGAATACTTAAAAATATTTTCAATGATTGGACTTTCAACATTTCAGGTCATGTGATTTATTACGAACTTTAAAAATTTTTATGCACTTTGTTTTGAGAGTGATCTGGACTTGGAATTTAGTTAGTTTACAGTTACGGAACTTCAGCTTTATACTTGTGCTTGTGTTGTGATTATTTAAGCTCTGGCTCATGTGGTAATTAATGCAGTAATGAACGATTAATAATTGTGATAAGTGGTACTTTGTCTTAAATAAACTCAATATACTAAAATTAAAAACGCTGCGAGTAGTGAACATTATTTCACCGCAAATTCTTGCCTGCATACTTTGAATTTGTGACTGAATTTACTTAGGATTAATGTGACAGATACATTGGTTGTCCGCTGGACTGTAACATAGCTAACGTTCAAGAAATCCATCCATGCACTACGGAGGCCCTATGATCAGTGTTTTTCTTGCCTTATAATTTTCTATTTGTGCTGATGCACGTGGGAGTTCATGAGCCATTGAATGAACAATTATTTGATGGAAACAACGGGTTTTAGATTCTCCACTCTATATTTATCAACCATTTTATCCAAAAAGTAGCGTATGTTAGTTTCGTCTAAGAGTTAGCTAGAGAACTTACGTCTCATTTGTCATCTCACAGTTACATTATCGGGCCGTCGTACACGAGTACCATCCTCCTTGCAAAATAAACTTGCGGTAACTGCTGAAGAAGATGTCGAGCCATGCATGTAAATAACTAGTATTCCAGTTGTCTTTGAGAAGTAAGATGCAGCCCCTAGGCAAACTGCACAATGGTTACCTGTAAACTGCCTGAAATACATTATCCGTGGTGTTGGGGTAACAGGTATTCTCAGGCAGTATGGGATGTGCGGTAGGCGTTGCACCTTCGCCTCTTCGATGGTTGCCCAGCAATTGTGGTGGGCCCAAATATACCGACATGAATAGTAGCCATTCCAGGTTTGAGACTACATCATCTGGAACATGCTATGTAACTTAGAACCACGTGGTTAACTCAGGTGCATCTGCCTAAAACCTGGGGAGCCTGAGAGTACCTAATTCGAAGGGGTCACGTCTGGCCAACTGCGATCTTTCTATGGGTCACAGCATCGATGCGTTGCTCAGAGTACGATACCGAAGCTGAGTGATTGAGCTGAGGTGGAGTCCACGCCACGAGGAATCGCACATTCTGTGGTTTTAAGAATCGACTTCAACCAACGGAAGTGTGTGCTCCGCTTCTAAAGATCTGTTCTCCAGGAAGGGTGTAGTTTTCCTGGGCCCTGACCTGTAGATGGTGATAGAGCTAGGTAGGTGGAGTCGTTTTATATCGGTGTCATGGGAGTGAACACAGCACTTGGGTGGCTAACCATAAAGAGTTCCAGATCACTATGCTGATTATAACGAGCAGTGCTGTGTAATCATAATGTGACACGAACGAATTGTCCACACACACTCTGCTCGTTACTATATTACATTTTGTGCACTTGTATCTATCATCATAACTGCTGCAGAAAACGAACCGATATATTTTGCGAGGTATCTTGTATAAAACAGATCGCAATTTATATATGTCAGTGTTCCCACATTGTGTTCTGCGAAAGGGTGGTGTTCCGCAGAAAGTGAATAAGGGCTCCACAAAAACTATAACATGACAATTTCTTAGACATTTTGACAACACTATTTATTCTTTGAAATTTTTATCATTATTTTTATGTCATTAATTAGGATTTAAAATTGAAATAATCATTGAATAAAAGTTTTTGTCGTGTTCAGAATTTTAGAAATCTTTAAGATAAACAAGGTGTTCCATCAGAATATCAGGATTGTCAAAGGTTTCCGTCAGAGGAAAAAATTGGAAGCTCCTGATCAATGTAAACGCCATCACATTCGAGTTTATTAACTAATTCTCTCAAAATTTTGATACTTATCGAACGAATTATGTACAGTGTTTGTTGTCCAGTAAAGTTCCTCCTATAATGTATGGTATACAGTCCATCCCAATGGCAAGCGCCCCGCCCATGGCTGCTGAATGGACAGTGGTTTTATAAGTACGAAATCAGAGCGGCGATGGGAGGAAGGGCGGATCTCATATAAATTTCGTGGTGCACAGCTAAATAGTTTTGGAATTTCACGAAAAAATGTGTCCATGCTAACTTGCTAGTAGTCAGTAGCAGTTATATATTACGCTTTTGACCAAACAGATACCTCAGTACGTAAAACGCTAGTACCTCGTCTCCTACCTTCCAAATTTCACAGAAGCTCTCCTGCGAACCTTGCAGAACTAGCACTCCTGGAAGAAAGGATATTGCGGAGATATGGCTTAGCCACAGCCTGGCGGAATTAACGCTGTGAAGACGGGGCGTGAGTCGTGCTTCGGTAGCTCAGTTGACGCCGGCAGGGTAACTCAGCGTGTTCGGTCAAGGAGTTAGCTGCCCTCTGTAATAGAAAAAAAACTGAGTTAATGGATCAACAACGAACTGAAATAGGTGTCTTGCGATGTCCGACTCGAGCAGATACAACGAACGAAAATGAACAAAATGAGCACTTGCCCGCGAAAGGCAAAGGTCCCGAGTTCGAGTCTCGTCCGGCACACAGTTTTGATCTGCCAGGAAGTTTCATATCAGCGCACACTCCGCTGTAGAGTAAAAATTTCATTCTAGATACCTCAGTATGAGGCGGGGCAGGATTCAAGGTCGTTTTGGGGGGGGGGGGGGAAGAAGGCGGACAGTTGCCCCACGTGCTCCCGCTGCGTACCCCCATGCGTGGACTAATGATTTACTTAAATCTAAATTATTAGCGGTTACAAAAATATGGTAATCGTGATTGTGTTTCAAACAAAAAAAATTGTTAACGCTGCATCGCTGAAATTGCTCCTGATATTATAATTAAAAATGGTCAGTGTTAATCGCCCTATGTGCGTGATAAGCGAAATGTAATGAATTATTGACAGTAATATGACATAGAGCGCTTTTATTCTTTTATTTTCATCCATAGAGTGAAATCCGTACGGTGAAGAAACTTGTGTGTGCGGCAGAGGTCGTGACGAAAAAAGTCGCCATTATTAACGTGTACACCATTTCTTCCTGGGGCACTGAAGGTGTTGCCTGCTAACGCACAAAGCGGGCCATGTTAGTCGCTCGCAGGAGGGGATGCTGAGGGTCTCTAATGAACGCAGCCGGGTGGGTAAATTGCAAAGCGCGCTAGGGCGGGCGAGCAGGCAAGCGGGAGGGGCGCGCCGGGCCACGAACCCGGGACTCCGGCCTCGAGGCCGCGCCGGTCACTCGAATCCAGCGCCGCGCAGTGACGGGGCCGGCGCTTGATGGACGTGTCTGCAAAAGGTCCGGCGTATTGATCCCACAGCGATGGGTGCGGGGGCGCGAGGGCGGCGGTGCTGTGAGGCGCGCGCGGGCAGCGAACCCGCGCCCTCCTGCGCCCGCCGCCGGCTTTTTCAAAGTTGC
Organism: Schistocerca cancellata; assembly: GCF_023864275.1. Classification (NCBI taxonomy): domain Eukaryota; kingdom Metazoa; phylum Arthropoda; class Insecta; order Orthoptera; family Acrididae; genus Schistocerca; species Schistocerca cancellata. Next base: position 401,363,733 of record NC_064626.1, read on the forward strand.
GCCGCCATTGTGGGCTGGCGGGCCCATCCGGGCGCATTACATCCGCCAGCATCCGGCCTCGCTCCGTTCATTAGCACGGCCGCCCCAGAGGAACACAGCGCCGGCTCGCTGTTCCGCCGCAGTGCCCTCCAGCGACCGGCCGCTGCCAGTCTGCGCACGACTCGCGCTTTTGACGGCGGCTCTGCAACCAGCTGCAGTTCCTCTGGTGAAGGCGATGGAAGGAGCAACACAGAGAACACTTACGACTTGTCGCGTAGTCAACATTCTAAAAAAAATACAAATAAAAAAATTCGGTATCTGCAGATCATTCTCACTATTAACGTCGCACTGGTTTCCTTGTATCAAGAAAAATAAATTAACAATAAGAACACATTCTACGAGACCTGAAAATATAGATAAAATGTGCAGTAACGATGGATATACGCTACTGGCCATTAAAATTGCTGCACCAAAAAGAAATGCAAATGACAAACGGATATTCATTGGACAAATATATTATACTAGAACTGACATGTGATTACAATTTCACGCAGTTTGGGTACACAGATCCTGAGAAATCAGCACCCTGAATAACCACCTCTGGCCGTAATAACGGCCTTGAAACGCCTGGGCATTGAGTCAAACAGAGCTTGGATGACGTGTACAGGTACAGCTGCCCATGCAGCTTCAACACGATACCACAGTTCATCAGGAGTAGTGACTGGCGTATTGTGACGAGCCAGTTGCTCGGCCAACCATTGACCAGACGTTTTGAATTGGTGAGACATCTGGAGAATGTGCTGGCCAGGGCAGCCAGCAGTCGAACATTTTCGGTATCCAGAGTGGCCCGTACAGGACCTGCAACATGCGGTCGTGCATTATCCTGCTGAAATGTAGGGTTTTGCAGGGATCGAATGAAGGTTAGAGCCAAGGGTCGTAAGACATGTAAAATGTAACGTCCACTGTTCAAAGTGCCGTCAATGCGAACAAGAGGTGACCGAGACGTGTAACCAATGGCACCCCATACCATCACGCCGGGTGATACGCCAGTATGGCGATGACGAATACACGCTTCCAATGTGCGTTCACCGCGATGTCACCAAACACGAATGCGACCATCATGATGCTGTAAAGAGAACGTGGATTTAACGGAAAAAATGACGTTTTGCCATTCGTGCATCCAGGTTCGTCGTTGAGTACACCATCGCAGGCGCTCCTGTCTGTGATGCAGCGTCAAGGGTAACCGCAGCCATGGTCTCCGAGGTGATAGTCCGTGCTGCCGCAAACGTCGTCGAACTCTTCGTGCAGATGGTTGTTGTCTTGCAAACGTCCCCATGTGTTGACTCAGGGATCGAGACGTGGCTGCACGATCCTTTACATTCACTTGCAAATGAATGAGAAATCGGTTGGAAACTTTCCTCATGTCAGCACATTGTAGGTGTCACCACCGACGCCAACCTTGTGTGAATGCTCTGAAAAGCTAATTATTTGTAAATCACAGTATCTTATTCCTGTCGATTAAATTTCGCGTCTGTAGCACGTCATCTTCGTTTTGTAGCAATTTTAATGGCCAGTAGTGTACATACAGAGGGTCTCATTTATCTTGACCACTTAAAGTAACATTTTGTCCAGGAGCAAAAGAAATAATTTATGAGTCACACTGTTCAGTCAGTTCATGTGACCACCGCCTACGTTCGACGTCAGAGTGAATCAACCATTCATGGAAATAAGAAGACAGCACTAGCATTGGAGGGTATATAAAGCGTGTCAGAGGGATGCGGAAAAAGTACAGTCGTTGTCATATTGTGGAAACGGAGCGATTTATGCGACGTCAATAAGGGCTTGGTCATTGACTTTCGGGGCATGGGTGGAAGTATTTCCGAATCGGCTAAGTTTTTAAACTGTTCCAGTGCCCTCATGGTTATGGCAAAATGGCGTAGTCCAAAATCGGGGCCGAGGCAACTGTGGCGTACCATGGGACATAGGTAATAAGGGTAAACGACGGCTGCGGAGATGTGTGCACCCGAACAGACGTGCAGCTGTTCAGAAACTGACCGCTCTTATGAAGCAAGGGACTGTCAACAGCGTCTCCTCAACGACCGTTTAACGAACGTTGCTGCGTATGGACCTTCGCAATAGGCGCCTGGTTGATGCGCCCATGCTGACTGCTATTCATTGGCGACGAAGGCTGAAATTTGCGCAAGTGGACATTAACTGAGTGGCGTCAGTTGGTGTTTTCACGTGAATCACGTTTTATGCTACATTTGACTGAAAGAAAACGACCTGCAACAATCGTCGGGAGGGTTCAGGCCGGAGGATGGAGCATTACGGTCTGAGGAATGTCTTCGTGGCATTCCCTGGGTGACCTCCCCATTCTGGAAGGCACAATGCATCAAAAGAAGTATGCGTCTATGCTTGGGGATCATGTCCACCCCTACATGCAGTTTGCTTTTCCCCGATACGACGGCACCTACCAGCAGGGCAACGCAACGTGTCACACAGATCGCAGTAAAAATGAACCGATCGTGTGGCAATGATGGCGAGGAAGCCCCATCCCAGGAAGTTCGGCAGCTGAGCTGCAAGTCGTATTTCAGGCGGCACCATACTGGGCGACTTGCGTGTCGGTGATGATGAAATGATGACTAGAACAACGCAACAACCAGTCCAAGAGCGGAGAAAATCTCCAGCTAGCCCGGACCTGCTGGATGGTAGGCAAACACGTTGCCTCTCAGCTTAGCAGGCGGAAATGACTCGCAGTGTAAGTGCGTGGTTCTCAGAGCGCCATTATGAGTTCATCGTACCCTCGTGGCCACCAAACTCCCCGGATTAACGTCCAATCGAGGAACTCTGGGACCACCTCGATCGGGCTGTATACATCATGGAACCTCACCCGTGACACCTAGCTCAGCTGCCACGGCACTGTAGTCGGCGTGACTCCACGTACCTGCCGGTACCCTCCAGCACCTCACTGACTCTTACTGCACGGTCCGCGATGCAAAAGTTGATTATTCAGTCTTTCGCCAAGTCGTCACATTGATGTGACTGGACAGTGTATGTTATAGTTTTCCTGAAGTACTGCCGATTGTACACAACACATCCTTTAAAAGTTCTGTAGTAATGTAACACACCTGCAGACAGAATGTAAAGTACACGTGGAATAACAAAAGATAAACAATCAGGATGTCTCATTTATCTTCACCACATACGATAACTTTTTGTCAAGAAACAAAATAAAAAATTTATGAGCACTCACTACGTACCTACTTGCATAATTTGACGTTGATACTTACTTCAGAATATTTTATGATCTATAGATGGCGGTACCCGATAACGGTAATAGTGAAGTGCAAAAAAAAAAAAAAAAAGTGGAATGTGTGTGAACAAGAAGGACCCGTAACAAAAAATACAGTGCCACAATATGATCATGGATTCATTTTCACAGTTTATATCATCACTTGACAAAAAATTTGTCAATGATGATGGAGTTTTTAATGAAGGACAGCCTATTCTCTAGAAACATATCGTTTTGCTGAATCACATGTGCCCGCATTATAATTAAGAAAACATTATTGCCATACTAATCCACCACCTGACATTCTCCATAGATGAGTAACATTTCTACTTTTTCTTCAGTGGTGTACTTTGTGCTTTGTACTCAGAAAAACCTTAAACTGAAGACGGCTGACAGAATGACCGGTCGACTTTTTTCTTGTGTTTCCATTTGTTTACTGTCAATTCTAGAGAGTGGACGAACTACATTACCCCAAGTACCTACACCGTGTGCTAGTGCAGGAGAATCGAAAGTCAATCTCCAGTTATATTCCAAATAACGTCACACACTGAAGGCATCGCTGCAGCCGGGAAAATATCCTGCAAGAACGACGACTGAAGAGAATCGTTCAAGGTGACGGAAGTGCAACCCTTCCCCAAATTGCTGCAGATTTCAATACTGGGCCATCAACAGGTGTCAGCGTGCGAACCATTCAACGAAACATCATCGATATGGGCTTTCGGAGCCGAAGGCCCTCTCGTGTACCTTTGATGACTGCACGACACAAAGCTTTACGCCTCGCCTGGGTCCATCAACACCCACATTGGACTGATGATGACTGGAAACATGCTGCCTGGTCGGACGAGTCTTGTTTCAAATTGTATCGAGCGGATGAACGTGTACGGGTATGGAGACAACCTCATGAATCTATGTTCCAGGCATGTCAGCAGGGGACTGTTCAAGCTGGTGGAGACCCCGTAAGGGTGTGGGGCTTGTGCAGTTGGAGTTATATGGCACCTCTGATACGCCTATATACGACCCTGACTAGTGACACGTACGTAAGCATCGTGTCTGATTCCTTGCATTCATTCATGTCCATTGTGCATTCCGAAGGACTTGGGCAATTCCAGCAGAACAATGCGACACCCCATGCGGCCAGAATTGTTGTGGCACCCCATACGTCCAGAATTGCTACAGACGGGCTCCAGGAACACTCTTCTGAGTTTAAACACTTCCGTTGGCCACCAGACTCCCCAGACGAGCATTAATGAGAATATCTGGGATGCCTTGCAACATGCTGTTCAGAAGAGATCTCCCCCCTTTGTACTCTTACGGATTTATGGAAAGCCTTGCAGGATTCATGATACCAGTTCCCTCCAGCACTGCTCCAGACATTAGTCGAGTCCATACCATGTTATGTCGCATCACTTGTGCGTGTTCGCGTAGGCCCTACACGATATTAGGCAGGTGTACCACTTTCATTGGCTTTTCAGTGTATTTAAGTAAAAGGTACACTGTGATACATTTTTGAACAAGTCTTGTGGAGGGGAAGGGTATTATCAAATAAATACGTAGGGTGCCATTAAAAAAACGTACTGCTCTTCATATTGAAAAAAAGAGTTACAAGAACGGTAGTCATACTGGTTACTCTCCTACTGATAGCTAAATAACATTTGCTTCATACAACTTTTTTTTTCTTCGGGACATTATCTGGGGTGGTCAAGATACGTGGTATACTCCACATAAGAGTGATTTTGCTAAGTGAGCAAAAACGGTCCCCAAGAGTATAAGGAGAAATAGAGATCACATGGATACATGGTTGGAAATACGTTCCAAGGGAGGTACAGCTACTTGAAGGTGGATATAAAAAAATCTTTGAATAACTGAAAGCACACGTATGAGAAAACACCAGCCAAGTGAAAATGTCCTTTCTGTATTGGTGTGGAACTAAAAATGGCAGACAGCCGAAGCTCCATCATGCGTTGCTGTTGTGGTCTTCCGTCCGAAGAATGGTATTATGCAGCTCTCCATGCTACTCTATCATGAGCAGGCCTCCTCATCTCCGAATAACTACTGCAATTTACAGACCTCCTGAATTTGCTTACTGTATTCATCTCTTGGTCTCTATCTACAATTTTTACCTCCCATACTTCCCTATAATACTAAACTGGTGATCCCTTGATGTCTCATAATGTGTCCTATCAAACGATCCCTCCTTCTAGTCACGTTGTGCCACAAATTTCTTTTCTCCCCTATCCCTTGATGTTTCATAATGTGTCCTATCAAACGATCCCTCCTTCTAGTCACGTTGTGCCACAAATTTCTTTTCTCCCCTATTCCGTTCAGTATCCCCGTATCACGTGGTCTACCTACGTAATCTTTAGCGTTCTTCTGTAGCACTACATTTCAAAAGCTTCTATTCGCTTCTTGTCTAAACTGTTTAACGCCCGTTTCGTTTCCATACGTGGCTATATTGCATAAAAATAGAGTGTGTCTCAAAACGAATTATCCGATTTTAAAAACCATAACTATTGTGTTATTTGAGATATGTACGTGAACAACGTACTGTTCGAATGAGCAAACTCTCTAGTTTTATATGGTCCCCCGCTAGGTAGCAGTAGTGTGCGCCCACTTCAGTTCTAGTAAAAATGGTGTCGGGACAACAGAAAGCGTTTTGTCTTCAACGTTTTCTGCAGTATGGGCCAGTAATAACTGTTCAAAGTGACTTTCGTACTGGGTATGATGTGGATCCTAGACGATGACATTAAATATTCCGAGAAACAGGTTGTTTGTGTAAAGGCAAATCTGACACAGACGTCGAACGCATCCGCCCTAGTTTCACAAGGAGTCTGCAGAAATCCCTTCGCCGTGCAGCTCGACAGCTCAACATGCCCCCGATGTCCGTCTGGCGTGCGTTGCGTCGACGTTTACACGCGAAACCATATAAAATTCAGCTATTGCAAGCTCTTCGTGAATGTGACAAGCAACAAAAAATGGTACAAATGGCTCTGAGCACTATGGGACTTAACATCTGAGGTTATCAGTCCCCCAGAACTTAGAATTACTTAAACCTAACTAACCTAAGAACATCACACACATCCCTCCCCGAGGCAGGGTTCGAACCTGCGACCGTAGCGGTCGCGCGGTTCCAGATTGAAGCGCCTAGAACCGCTCGGTCACTGCGGTCGGCGACAAGCAACAACGTTTGGAGTTCTATAATTTTGTTCTTGGCAAGATGAAGGATGGCACTTTCCTTCCACGCGTAGTGTTTAGTAACGAGGCAACATTCCATTTAAATGGAAAGCTGAACCCCTATAATGTGAGAATATGGGGAACGAAACAACCATCTGAAGTTGTACAACATGAGAGGGACCCTCCAGAATTTAATGTGTTTCGTGAAGCTTCACGGGAAAAGGTGTATGGTCCGTTTATCTTTGCCACGAGCACTGTTATAGGAAGCACATATCCCGATATCCTTGAGACCTTTCTTTTCCCACAGTTGGAGACCGATCCACACATTTTACCAGCAGGATGGCACACCGCTACGCTGGCATCTGGAAGTGCGGGAATTTTTAAATCAAAGGATTACTGAACGATGGATTCAGCCTTACATTACTGGCCTCCAAGATCACCGGACCTGACTGTATGTGCCTCCGTTACCATAACAATGAATGAACTGAGACATCGCATAACAGCAGCTGTGGAAGCTGTAAATCAAGACATGCTCGCTGCAGTGTGGGAACAGTTTGAATACCGCATTGACACATGCCGTGCATCTCAAGCGGGATATATTGAAGACCTACGGAAAGGTATGAAAAAAAACTTTTTGAATTTCCCGTACATCAAAAAACAAAATTCATTGTATTGTTTATTAGTTTCAAAAATATAGACGTGCCAAATCGGATGATTCTTTTTGATACACTCTGTACTTTCAAAAAAATTCCAAACACATAAATCTGTATTTTATATTAACAAATTTCTCTTCTTCAGAAAAGCTTTTCTTGCCATTGCCAGTTTTTATTTTATATCCTCTTTACTTCGGCCATCATCAGTTATTTTGCTTCCCAAATAACAAAACTCATCTACTGTTTTACGTTTCTCGTTCCCTCTCCTAATTCCCTCAGCATCGCCAGATTTAATTCGAGTACATTACTTTATCGTTGTCTTGGTTTTGTTGATGCTCATCTTATATCCTCCTTTCAAGACGCTGTCCATTCCATTCAAGCGACCTTCCATGTCTTTTGCTGTGTCTGACGGAATTACAGTGTCATCGGCAAATCTCACTGTTTTTACTACTTCTCCCTGAACTTTAATTCATATTCCAATTTTTTTTGGTTTCCTTTACTGCTTGCTCAGTACACAGATTGAATAACACCGGTGATAGGCTGAAGCCCTGTCTCATTCCCTTCTCAACCACTTCTTCCCGTTCGTGCCACTCGACCCTCATAACTGCCGTCTGGTTTCTCTACAGCTTGTTCATAGCTTTTCGTCCCCAGTGTTTTACCACTACTACCTTCAGGATTAAAAAGAAGGAAAGTACTCCAGTCGTCCCCAGCGTTTTACCCCTGCTACCTTCAGGATTAAAAAGAAGGAAAGTACTCCAGTCAACATTGTCAAAAGCTTTCTCTAAGTCTACAAATGCTATGAACGTACATTTGGCTTTCTTAGTCTATCTTCGAAAGTAAGGCGTAGGGTCAGTATTGCCTCCCGTGCTCTACTGTTCTCCGGAATCCAGACCTCTCCCGAGGTCGTCTTCCACCGGTTTTACATTCTTCTGTAAAGAATTTATGTTAGTATTTTACAACCATGAACTATTAAACTGGTTGTTCGGAAATATTCACATTTGTCATCATGTAGCAGCCACAGTACGCCTGGTACCACCTAATGTAGGTCCTCTAGCAGCGGAGGCCGAGTAGCTGGTATGATGTGCAGATATTCCTCGCCTGTGAGGCGTTGTGGAAGGCTGAATAGGTGCTGATGGTTCGCCGTCACCATACAGCGGGGATTCTCCGTCGCCCAAAGGTGGGGAATGTGCACGATACTGCCCCTCGTAAAGGGGACCTCATGTATGGATAGGATGGATGACAGAAAACTCCAGTACCATGGTGGCCTGTGCGACGAACCAGCGACGAAATGATCGCTGCAGAGGCAGCACCATAACTCTGAGGCCTGCCTGCATTGTAAGTGATACGAATAGTAGCAGTTCTTATGGAGAATGTTCCACACGGTCGTCTGGCTTACACTATGCTTGCGGGACATCTACCTCGTGGTGGTACCGGGGTCACTGTCAAAGATCTTTCACCTTCTGTATCTCTCTCGGAATGCGTTTCTGGTCATATGTCCATATGTCGTCTTTCGTTCTTTATCCTCTCACGGGTAGTTTCCTGCAGTTTCTCCCCATTTAGCAAAATCACCATGTATATGTACTTCTTCTTTTCATGATAACGGTAAACGTAGATGGCACAAGTAAATACCTGATGGTATGAAGCTGAGCTGCGCTGCAGAACGAGCTGTGCTGAGCAGAAACATATGTAAAAGGAATTCAAGGGTATGAGGATATCAAAGTCAGATTCGCTGTACGAAACATGTGGGCAGAGTAAAGACTGAATGCTCGATTTGGTGAAGTATCGTGAACTAACTAAAACGAACTAAATGGCATGCAAAGACATTGTGTCGATAAAAGAAGCAATTACAAATTTATGTATAGAAAATGAGGAATCAGATGAAGAACATTACACAGTACTTTGGTATATAAAATTTAGAAAACAGTTCATCACAACAAATTTATGTTCCAGCGTGGAACGTGTCGCAGACACAACCTATCGAGATGGTAAATTGCTAAGGTAGTGGTTTTGAATTTAGGATTTCCGTAGTTTACTTCAGCTGCTTACGTCATGACGTCTCGTTAAAAGTAATAGCCGACATTTTTCGCGATTATACGCCAATCCGAGCTTATGCTCCGTCTCTAATGGTATCATCGTCGCCGGGATGTTGCGGAGTAATAAAATTGACGTATCTCCTTCGTTTGCCACGGATTACGTCTGCATAGTGTGTGATTATGTCAAACTGACAACACGCATATAGAATGAGTGAGAGTCTGTTGATGATGCTGTTCGTGAAGTCAATGAAAGTTTCCCGCAAAGTTGCACTTGACGAGAAGTGAATCTGGACGTGAGACCTGAAAAAACTACGAGCTGAGCTATTTGGTAATGAAGACACTCGTCCACGGAAGGTGCGTTCTGTGGTTCGGAGTTGTCATTTCACTGTACGAAATCATTAGCCATTACACATTTACCTTTCCTAACGCCAAACTGATCGTCATGTAACAGATTCTTCTTCTAATAGAAAGCACACAAGCTGAAATCGTTATAGGTACAGAAAGCTGGCTAAAGCCTGAAATACGTTCTGCAGAAATTTTTACGAAGTCTCGAGACGGTGTTCAGGAAAGATAGATTAGGCAGAATTGGTGGTGGAGTGTTTGTGTCTGTCAGTAGTGGTTCATCTTGTACTGAAGCCGAAGTAGATACTCCGTGCGAATTGGTATGGGTGGAGGTTATACTTAACAGCCGAACTAAGTTAATAATTGGCTCCTTCTACCGACCCCCAGACTCCGATGATATAGTTGCTGAACAGTTCAGAGAAAATTTGAGTCTCGTAACAAATAAATACCTCACTCATACGGTTATAGTCGGTGGGGACTTCAACCTTCCCTCGATATGTTGGCAAAAATACTTGTTCAAAACCGGTGGTAGGCAGAAAACATCTTCCGAGATTGTCCTAAATGCTTTCTCCGAAAATTATTTCGAGTAGTTAGTCCACGAACCCTCGCGAATTGTAAATGGTTGCGAAAACACACTTGATCTCTTAGCCACAAACAATCCAGAGCTAGTAAAGAGCATCATGACTGATAAGGGATTAGTGATCACAAGGTCGTTGTAGCTAGGCTCAATACCGTTTCTTCCAAATCCACCAGAAACAAACGCAAAATAATTTTATTTAAAAAAGCGGATAAAGTGCCTTCCTAAGAGACAATCTCCATTCCTTCCGAACTGACTATGCAAATGTAGACGAGATGTGGCTCAAATTCAAAGATATACTAGCAACAGCAATTGAGAGATTCATACCTCATAAATTGGTAAGAGATGGAACTGATCCCCCATGGTACACAAAACAGGTCCGAACTCTGTTGCAGAGGCAACGGAAAAAGCATGCGAAGTTCAGAAGAACGCGAAATCCCGAAGATTGGCTAAAATTTACAGACGCGCGAAATTAGGCACGGACTTCAATGCGAGATGCCTTTAATAGGTTCCACAACGAAACATTGTCTCTAAATTTGGTAGAAAATCAGAAGAAATTCTGGTCGTATGTAAAGTACACAAGGGGCAAGACGCAGTCAATACCTTCGCTGCGCAGTGCCGATGGTACTGTTACCGACGACTGTGCCGCTAAAGCGGATTTATTGAACGCAGTTTTCCGAAATTCCTTCACCAGGGAAGACGAATGGAATATTCCGGAATTTGAAACACGAACAGCTGTTAGAATAATTTTCTTAGAAGTAGATACCTTAGGGGTTGCGAAGCAACTCAAATCGCTTGATACGGGCAAGTCTTCAGGTCCAGATTGTATACCGATTAGGTTCCTTTCAGATTACGCTGATACAATAGCTCCCTACTTAGCAATCACATACAACCGCTTGCTCACCGATAGATCTGTACCTACAGATTGGAAAATTGCGCAGATCGCACCAGTGTTTAAGAAGGGTAGTAGGAGTAATCCATCGAACTACAGACCTATATCATTGACGTCGGTTTGCAGTAGGGTTTTGGAGCATATACTGTATTCAAACATTATGAATCACCTCGAAGGAAACGATCTATTGATACGTAATCAGCATGGTTTCAGAAAACATCGTTCTTGTTTATTCGCACGAAGTAATGGCCGCTATCGACAGGAGATCTCAAGTTGATTCCGTATTTCTAGATTTCATGAAAGCTTTTGACACCGTTCCTCACAAGTGACTCCTAATCAAGCTGCGGGCCTTTGGGGTATCGTCTCAGTTGTGCGACTGGATTCGTGATTTCCTGTCAGGAAGGTCGCAGTTCGTAGTAATAGACGGCAGATCATCGAGTAAAACTGATGTAATATCAGGAGTTCTCCAGGGAAGCGTCTTGGGACCTCTGCTGTTCCTGATCTATATAAATGACCTGGGTGACAATCTGAGCAGTTCTCTTAGGTTGTTCGCAGATGATGCTGTAATTTACCGTCTAGTAAGGTCATCCGAAGACCAGTATCAGTTGAAAAGCGATTTAGAAAGGATTGATGTATCGTGTGACAGTTGGCAGTTGTCGCTAAATAACGAAAAGTGTGAGGTGATCCACATGAGTTCCAAAAGAAATCCGTTGGAATTCGATTACTCGATAAATTACAATTCTCAAGGCTGTCAATTCAACTAAGTACCTGGGTGTTAAAATTACGAACAACTTCAGTTGGAAAGACCACATAGATAATATTGTGGGGAAGGCGAGCCAAAGGTTGCGTTTCATTGGCAGAACACTTAGAAGATGCAACAAGTTCACTAAAGAGACAGCTTACACTACACTCGTTCGTCCTCCGTTAGAATATTACTGCGAGGTGTGGGATCCTTATCAGGTGGGATTACGGAGGACATCGAAAGGGTGCAAAAGAGGGCAACTCGTATTGTATTATCACGTAATAGGCGAGAGAGTGTGGCAGATATGATACGCGAGTTGGGATGGAAGTCATTAAAACAAAGACGTTTTTCGTCGTGGCGACATCTATTTACGAAATTTCAGTCACCAACTTTCTCTTCCGAATGCGAAAATATTTTGTTGAGCCCAACCTACTTAGGTAGAAATGATCATCAAAATAAAAAATAAGAGAAATCAGAGCTCGAACAGAAAGGTTTAGATGTTCGTTTTTCCCGCTCGCTGTTCGGGAGTGGAATGGTAGGGAGATAGTATGATTGTGGTTCGATGAACCCTCTGCCAAGCACTTAAATGTGAATTGCAGAGTAATCATGTAGATGTAGATATAGATGTAGATATTAATCTTGTCATAAAGTTATATGAATGAGATGTTGAGCTGATCCTACGATAATTCTCGAACGTGTCAGCATTTGTCGTCGTCGGAACTGTGTGGAAGTTATTTTTCCTAAAGTGTGATGGCTTATGTGCAGTCTCATACGTTCTACGCACTAGCGATAATGGTCGTATTGTTGCCACTTCTCCCAATGATTTTATAAATTCCGATGGAATGTTAACCATCTCTTCTTGCCTTATTTTATCTTAAGTCATCCAAAACCCTTTTAAATTCTCATTGTTAAACTGGATCCTCAAACTCTTCCATGTCGACGCCTGTTTTTTCTTCTATCACGTCATCAGACAAATTCTTCCCCTCATAGAGGCATCCAGTGTACTCTTTCCTCCTGTCCGCTCTCTCCTCTGAATTAAATAGTGAAATTCCCATTGCACTTTTAATGTTACCGCCCCTGCTTTTAATTTCACCAAAGGTTGTTTTGACTTTCGTACATGCTGACCCAGACCATCCGGGAATCATTTTTTTTTTCGAGTTCATCACAAAACACTTGTTCGACCGATTCCTGAGTATTATCGTACAACGTAGGATCAAAAAAATGGTTCAAATGGCTCTGAGCACTATGGGACTTAACTACTGAGGTCATCAGTCCCCTAGAACTTAGAATTGCTTAAACCTAACTAACCTAAGGACATCACACACATCCATGGCCAAGGCAGGATTCGAACCTGCGACCGTAGCGGCCGCGCGGTTCCTGACTGTAGCGCCTAGAAACGCTCGGCCACTTCGGCCGGCCAACGTAGGATCCTTTGCAAATTGGATTAAAAGAAGAAACAGAAAAGAACGAAGAGCGGCGCGATTCGTCACCATATCGGTTAGTCGTCGCGAGAACGTTATGTAGACGCTCAACAAACTCCAGTGGCAGAGGCGTTGTGCCTCATGGAGAGGTTTACTCTTGCAATTCCGAGAGAGTATGTTCCAAGAATATTCGGTAAACGTATTACTTTCTCCTGCATACGCCTAGCGAAGTGACCAAGACTTCAAAATAAATAAAATCAGAAATAAAAGAAGTTAGATGTACAACGTAGGTACATCGACATTCGTTCTTCCATGTAGCATTTGAGAATGGTGGAGGGGGGGGGGGAGGGGGCGGGGAAAGGTAGATGTACCAGAACCATGACCGTGAGGTGACTTCAGCGTATTGCTGTGGGTGCAAATGATGAAGAATCTGATACAGATGGCAGACAGCAGTTGGGGTTGGTATCGCCTGTTGTTCCTCTAAAGCAATAATCGATCCAGTGGGCCGGCTACGGTGGCCGAGCGGTTCTAGGCACTTCAGTCCGGAACCGCGCGACTGCTACGGTCGCAGGTTCGAATCCTGCCTCGGGCATGGCTGTGTTTGATGTCCTGAGGTTAGTGAAAGGACTGATGACCTCAGACGTCAAGTCCCATAGTGCTCAGAGTCATTTGAACCATTTGATCCAGTGATAAGAGTCACATCCTTTGGTCACACTTGGTTGACTCATCTGGACTCTGGACCTAAAACTTTTTGCAGTCTTGTAAGAGTAGTAAAATGAACTTCTAATCATCTACTATGCCTGGAACATGTCTCTAAAATTGCCATTGACCGTCCAGTCATTGATGCCTTGCCGATATGCAGCAGATGTTGCTCATCTGAAAAATGAAAAGAAAATTAAAAAACAAGTATTTTCACAAAGTCAAAGCAGCGACTGTTGTCCTTCCGATGTATATGCAGTCGATTACCGTGTACAGATGGGGATTTCATCCTCTCTCATTTGCGCAAGATAGATTTTATGCAGCGCTGCTGTGAAAATAACATACTCGACTTTCATATCTTTAGCCGGCCGAGGTGGCCGACACGGTTCTAGGCGCTACAGTCTGGAACCGCGCGACCGCTACGGTCGCAGGTTCGAATCCTGCCTCGGGCATGGATGTGTGTGATTAATTATTACTAAAAGCGAAGCAATTTCATAGAAACTAAAGTACACAGGTAATATTTTAAAAAAATATTCAGGACAGATTTTGTAAGCAGATGGATATTAGCTGACAAAACAGAAGCCATGTTTGCAGATACTGAAAAAGGCAAATCATTCAGTTTGAATTGTTACTGAAGTTCTCAACAGCTTTAAAATACGTTTACTGAAACAAACAGAATTATTATAGAGAGCTAAAATGAAGCGCCAAAGAAACTGGTATAGGCATGCGTATTCAAATACAGAGATATTTAAACACGCAGAATGCGGCCTTCCGGTCGGCAACGCCTATATAAGACAAGTGTCTGGCACAGTTGCTAGATCTGTTACTGAGGCAACAATGGTAGCTTATTAAGCTTTAAGTGAGTTTGAACTTGGTGTTATAACGACGCACGAGCGATGGGACACAGCATCTCCGAGGTAGCGATGAATTGGGGGCTTTCCTGTACGACCATTTCACGAGTGTACCGTGAATATCAAGAATCCTGTAAAACAACAAATCTCCGATATAGCTGTGGCCGGAAAATGATCCTGCAAGAACAGAACCAAGGACGACTGAAGAGAATCGTTCAACGTGACAGAAGTGCAACACTTAAGCAACTTGCTGCAGATTTCAATGCTGAGCCATCAACAAATGTCAGTGTGCGAACTATTCAACGAAACATCATCGATATGGGCTTTCGGAGCCTTGATGACTGCACGACACAGAGCTTTACGCCTCGCCTGGGCCCTTCAGTAACGACAATGGAATGTTGATGGCCGGAAATATGTTGCCTGGCCTGACGAGTCTCGTTTCAAATTGTATCGAGCGGATGGTCGTGTACCGTTATGGAGACAACCTCATGAATCAATGGACCGTACATGTCAGCAGGGGACTTTTCGAGCTGGTGGAGGCTCTGTAATGGTATGGGGCGTGCGCAGTTGGAGTTATATGGGACTTACGTCTAGATACGACCCTGACAGGTGACACGTACGTAAGTTTCGCGTCTGATAACCTGCATCCATTCATTTCCATTGTACATTTCGAAGGACTTGAGCAATTCCAGCAGGGCAATGCGACACTGCACACGTCCAGATTTATTACAGTGTGGTTCCAGGAATACTCTTCTGAGTTTAAACACTTCAGCTGGCCACTAAACTCCCCAGAAATGAACATGATTGAGCATATCTGGGCCGGCCGGAGTGGCCGAGCGGTTCTAGGCGCTACAGTCTGGCGCCGCACGACCGCTACGGTCGCAGGTTCGAATCCTTCCTCGGGCATGTTTGTGTGTGATGTCCTTAGGTTAGTTAGGTTTAAGTAGTTCTAAGTTCTAGGGGACTGATGACCTCAGAAGTTAAGTCCCCATAGTGCTCAGAGCCATTTGAACCATTTGAGCATATCTGGGATGCCTTTCGACATGCTGTTCAGAAGAGATCTCCACCACTTCGTACGCTTACGGATTTATGGACAGTCCTGCAGGATTCTTGGTGTCAATTTACTTCAGCACTACTTCAGACATTAGTCGAGTCCTTGGCACGTCATGTTCCCTCACTTGTGCGTGTTCACGGGGGCCCTACACGATTTTAGGAAGGTGTACCAGTTTCTCTAACTCTACAGTGTATTAATCTACGTATTTGGTTGTAAACAGTGTATTTTACCTATGGACCGTACATAATTCAACATTTGGTTCCTATTGGTAACAGACGAAGAAGGTTAGGTGGCAACTGAAGCAAACGAATATGCCATGTAATTATATACGGAAGTGCGGTTTCATGGCGATATATATATATATATATATATATATATATATATATATATATATAATTCTCTAGGGCTTCAGGCCGCATCAAGTGGTTTAAAACCCACGAGAAATCTGCTGAGGCTTCTCGGCCATTCCCAAGTGCTGTCATATTGTTTGCTGCTACCGTTCGTATATTGACATGCTATTTTCTGTGACGTCACTAGTGCTCGTTTCATCGTTATACATGGTAATGTTTACGTTACGCATCCACCGCGCCCACTTCACCCTTGCGATGGCCGGGTTCCAAGCTATGCTTGACTGTAAGCCGCCGTATTATTGAAATTGCTATCACAATTTTTATTCTCAATCACTTCTTTTATGACGCCATCCCAGAAAGCATTCGCCTGTTTAATAACAGACTTCTCGTCGATTGCAATTCAGTGTCCGTTTTCCAGAGCACGCTCTGCTAAGGATGACGTAGCCGGAAACATCACTACATTGTTAATTAATATGTACAGTCTGTGCGACGTACAACTGTCCACACCCACAAGCTATTTTATATACTCCTGAAGTTCTAACGGCTATATTGTCTTTCACTGTTGCCTGACCTCACGGGGGTGAAAGGATTGGCGAATTCTTCAAACACGTCAACAAAACCCATGACAAAATCAAATCCACAATGAAGATAGAGGCGGATGGTGCCTTGTCGTTCCTAGACGTTATTGCCCCCCGAAAAGCAAATGAGAACCTCAGTTACATTGTTTACCGGAAACCCATCCACATGGACCGGTATCTGCACGCTACCAGTAATCACCATCCAACGCAGAAACCATCTGTTCTGAGACTTCGTGCATCAAACAGAAGCCGTTTCAGACACTGGAAACTTGGCGAAGAAACAGACATTTACGGAAGTGTTCAAGGAAACCGGCTCCAATAACCGACAGATTTCGCAAGTCAACTCTCCGAAGACAACTGTGCAGAAGGCTGCTGAGAAGGATACGAAGACGTTTGGTTTTTGCCTTTCTGTGGCTCAGTAAGAAGAAAGACTAGTCGGTTCCTAAAGAGGCATAAAACCAATTCGATCTTCAGGCTTCCAGCAAATATTCGAAACTCATGACATCCATGAAAGAAGGTGTAGGCCTCAGAACGCTATTGGTATTTGTAATACCGTCTGCTTGCGGGTGGTCTATGTCGGACAGACTGTACTACTGAACAGCTTCGTGTAGAACACGAGAGTTGTTTCCGTCTACGGTATCCCCAGAAATCGGCAGCAGCAGAGAATGCCCTGGAAAACGGATACCAAACTCCATTCGACTTCTATTATTAAAAATCGTTTCTGGGACAGCGTCATAAGAGAAACGATAGAGCTAAAAATCACAACATCTTCAACAAATTCGGCGGCCTGCAGTTGAGCACATCTTGTGGGACCCGGTCATCTGAAGGTTGTGGGCGCGGCGGGGGATCAACGAAAACATTACAATATATGGCGCTGGAGGAAGCACTAGCGACATCAGAGAAAGTAGCATGGCTGTATAAGTATGCAGCAACCAAAAGACAGTCACCATTTCACAGTGTATGAAGAACACTCGGTCGAAAGCTTGTGGATTTTAAACAACTTTTCGCGATTGGAAGCCCGAGAGAATTTTATCACCGTGAATTTATTGTTGATAATACATTATCTACTAACCTACAGCTGCAGAAATATGCCACGAAAAGGACGATAGTCCAATACGTACTCTTGTCATTGGACTCAAATTATCGATCGACTAGCCGGCCGTTGTGGCCGAGCGGTTCTAGGCGCTTCAGTCCGGAACCGCGCTGCTGCTACGGTCGCAGGTTCGAATCCTGCCTCGGGCATGGATGTGTGCGATGTCCTTAGGTTAGTTAGGTTTAAGTAGTTCTAAGTTCTAGGGGACTGATGGCCTCAGATGTTAAGTACCATAGTGCTCAGAGCCATTTGAACCATTTTTGAACCGATCGACTGTGCGCTATGATGAAGCCAAGGGACTCTGCGCTCATCCACAAACAGGTTTTTTTGTGGTTTCCCTAAATCGGGCAGCTAGCACGATAAGATGGTCCATTTCAAAGATTGTGATTCACCTTTAATTACCTCGTCTTGATGACGTGTTAAACCCTAATATTACTTGCTTCTCCTGGAAGCACTCAGAAAGATGCCAGAACTTCTTCAGGAATCCGACAGTTCTACGGAAGCTCTGTAAATATGCTCTACAATTGTATATTTCTTTTCAGATCGTTTATTTAATTGTTAATATTTCTGCAACTGGTAAAACTGTATAATTCATTGTTTTGAAATTTGAGAGATAACCAAATATATTTTATTAAAAAATCAGGTTTGTCAAGATCGTCTGTAAATCTTTTTATTGATTAGCGGTTCCGACATATCTGTGCTGTCATCATCGGATCTTGTAACATGTTAACAGAACCTCTTTTAATACAAGATCCGATGACGACAGCACAGAGCTGTCGAAACCAGAAATCAATAAAAAGATTTACAAGCGATCTTGGCGAACCCATTTTTTTAACAATAGTGTAACAACAATTCAGATCGTCCCCTACAGCTGGCACAATGTCAAACGTACATAAATATATTTTCTCTAAATTTGATGTCTTTTGCACCATATTGCGCCGACATCGTCTGTATTTGCCCACAAAGTAAGTAATAATAATAATAATAATAATAATAATAATGTGGCAGCAGACAGATCTTGTGCGAGAATTAGCCAATATCATGCACGGATTTCAAACGAGAACAGTGCTGTGGAAAGAAAACGAAACGTATCCATTATTGCGATCATATACAAACAAAAAGACATTGTAGGCTATTAAATGTATTTCACCATGTATGTTCTTTATAATTTCAAAAGCTACGCTATTGACTGTGGAAACTGCAGGCAGAACGTCCGAGCGCATCGAAACCTGAAAGATGTGTAGAATAGCAATAAGTAATTAAGACAGCTAAGTGACTGCGTATTCCTAGGTACAGCACCGCTCTGGATCGGCAAAGAAAGGGCAGTGTGACGCCAACCTTAGTGAATGAAAAGACGTCAAACGAAATGTCAAAACAAGTGTCACTTGCCTCGTGGTCGTCGAAGACCGTCTAACACATTTCGAATAGCGCAGAATAACTGGTCTGTGGAAATCGGATTTGTCGTGACGTGACATTTTGAACTGTAAAGTGCATGCTCCATCGACAACGGTGCTTGTGTTGAACGAGTGGTTAGGAAACAGTCATTAATCAGCGTTAAGCAGATACTGAAAGTGAGTATTAAAGTTAACATTCTGTCGAGGTCGAAGTCGTTAGAGGTGGAATACCAATTCCCATTGGAGTACAAAGGGAAGCAAAGAGAGTGTCCTTTCTTCCCATCACGTTAGTCACTGTGATCGTTTCAGAAAAACCGAGGAAATACCAAAACAGGGTGGCTGGATAGGATTTGACAATCCCTCCTCCCATATAGTTGCCTTAATCAGCGCTACCATTACTAGAGTACCAAAAGCGACTGCCATCTTGTCTGTATGGCTGTAGTACAGCGTAGTGTTCCATTACAATGTTGGGTCACTGTAAAAGATGTTCACCTGCCTGCATCGGTAATTCGAAGCCGTCTGCTATAGGCTGGACTAGTAAGACAGATGTCATTACGTCGGCTTTCATTATCCAAAAATTACTAACAACGTGGGTCCTTATTGACAAAATATGCTACCAATCGAGTTTGGCCTCAGACAATCCTGCTATGATGGCTGCATAGATGTTAGAATCTACAGTGATGATCGGATTTCGCAACTTATGTTGATGAACAGCAAAGTGGACGAACTCTATGCGTGGTTTTGGTGCGTTATTGTTACAACATGAGATCTCGTCTCCTATATAACCAATCTGAACAGCAGTTGCTACATTAGGAAGGTTATGGAGTTTTTTTCATGTAACTTCACATTCCATACTCATCTACACAATAAGCAACCACATTAATGAGAAATATGAGATCATTCTTCGGAAAACAACGAGTACCACTTCTACCTTGGGTTTGACATCCATTTGAAATGTCGTGCGATATACTTGAACGACAACCTGTTCGACACTGTTTCAGCTTTGTGTACTCACCAGCAACTTATCCAGACTCTCCTAGGTAAACCCCACGTTATTTCGAGTTTGTCATTGCATTATATCGAGGTTTCATACTATATCACATTTTCAGAGCCAGGGATAATGTACGGGACTGTAATTGCTATGTGGTACAAATTTCAGTTGCATGTATCCATATTGTGTTCATGTTTCACAGAAGTAAGTGCGTAACTGCTTTACCTAATTATGGGCCAATCCAAAAACAGATGGGATTACTGTTGACCTCTTCGAATCTGATGCATCAGTAGTGTCTGAGTTATTCAAATGACGGGTAAGGGAACTATGAATGACACTTGAAATGTTATAATTGTATTTAATCATATTGATGCTCTCTACATTCACATCTACATACATAGTTCGCAAGCCACTGAACGCTGCGTGGCGGAGAGCACGTTGTTCCATTACTGATCATTTACCTTCGTGTTCCCCTCGCAAATAGAGCGAGAGAAAACCGACTGTCTGTATGCCTCAGTACGAGCCGTAATTTATCTTATGTGCCTGATCCTTACACGAAATGCACATTGGCGGCAATACGATCGTTCTGCAATCAGCTTTAAATCTTGGTTCTCTATATTTTCTCAGTACCGTTCCTCAAAAAGAACTTCACCTACACTTCAAGAAGTCTGCTTTGAGTTCCCGAAGCATCACTGCAAGACTATCCTGTTGATTGAACTTACCGGTAACAAATCTGGCAGCCTGGCTTGAATTGCTTTGATGTCTTTCTTTAATGATACCTAGGGGGGAGGGGGGGGGGAATCCGAGACACTCGAGCAGTACTCAGTAATGCGTCAGATTAGTGTTCTATTGCTATTTACCTTCCCACTGCTACCCCTACATACTCGTTCCATTTCTAATCGCTTTGCAACGTTACATCCAGTTACTTAATGGGCCTGACTGTGTCAAGGAGCAAACTATTAAAACTGTTTACGAACGTTACGGAGATTTTTTTCGCGCTCAACTGGATTAACTTACATTTTTCTACATTTTGAGCTAGCTGCCACTCATCACACCAACTAGAAATTTTGTCTAAGCCATCTTGTATCCTCCTACAGTCACTCAGCAACACCACCTTCCCGCATATCAGAGCATCATTAACGAACAGACGTAAATTACTGCTGGCTCTATCCGTATGTAGAGTCTTTTAGCTGGTCTATCACATTCACTTGGGGCACTCCTGGCGATACCCTTATCTCCGATGAACACTCGCACTCGAGGACTACGTACTGGGACTTATTATTTAAGAAGTCTTTAAGTCACTCTCATATCTGGGAATCTCTTCCGTATACTAGTACCTTCGTTGACAGTCTACACTGGGTCACCGTGTCAAACGCTTTTCTGAGATATAGGAACATGGAATCTGCCTGTTGCCCTTCATCTATAGTTCTCAAGACATCATATTAAAAAAGGGCAAGCTGAGTTTCGCACGACCGATGCTTTCCAAAACAATGCTGATTCGTGGACATAAGCTTTTCCGTCTCAAGGAACCTCATTAGGTTCGAACTCAGAACATGTACAAGAGTGCTGCAGTAAATCCGATATAAAGGATATTGGTCTGCAGTTTCGCAGATCATTTCTTTTACACCTATTAACAGGAGTCATCTGCGCTGTTTCCAGTCGCTTGGAACTTTGGACTGGGTGAGAGATTCGAGATAAATGAAAGGTAATCAAAACACCAATGCCGTGGAGTACTCCTTGTAAAACCGAATTGAGATTCCATCTGGACACGGAGACTTATTTGTTGTCAACTCATTCAGCTGTTTCTCCATCGTACTGGACCTAAGTGAGTCCATTCATTGTCGTGGGATGCTAGAAACTGCTGTTCTGCTCGTTCTAGCAAAAACACTTGGCTAGCCTTGTTGACGGATTTGTTAACTTCAGTAAACATCGTCAATACGATGACTTCTTGAACACTAATCCTTATCTCTTTACTGACACCGTCGATAAGGTCAGGCCTGGTTTTAGCTACAAGGTCTAAAATATTACCGTCGAGTTTGGACTGTCGAACTAACCGCTCGAGAGTTTTCGCAAAACGCAATGAAAAGCACTTCCCAAGAGTGTCTGTCCGTATTCTACGCAGTGAATCAATAAATGTCACTGTCTATACACGGTAGGTCAAACTCGCCTACAACAAATACTGCATGATCTGGAGGAATCGGGCGGCAGGTAAAAACATCCGGCAATTAATTTGATTTCACCTAGACCCGTAATACGCGTCCAGATAACTTCACACTCAAAGTGCGCCTCATAAGAGACAATAATTTTGTCGATTGCAATGAACACTCCCCCTCCTATGGCTTCCAATGTGTCTTTCCGATATACGTGCCATGACTCGCTAAATATTTCAGAGTTTTCTAATGTGGATACGACCCAGATCTCGGTCCCGATAATAACTTCAGTGCGACACGTATTTTGGATGGCAATTAATCCAGGAAGTCTGCTACGAAACTTCGACAGTTTACTGATAAAATGTTGACAGTCGAAATTTCTTTACTCTGAACGTGGCCCGATTTCGCTACCTTAAAAATAAAAGGCATGTGTACTGGTTCCCTGATCTATGAAGGGAAGTCCTAAAACTCTTCACCCGGTAATGCAGATTTAGAAATCTTCAGCCAAGACCGTCATTGAGTCGACGAAGCCTCTGGTTGAGACCTTCCACTCGACTCCAAACCAAGAAACCCCTGTCAACTTTGGGAACAACGCTGAAAATGCGAACTCTGCTTGAACCCCGCGTGCTTTACTTATGGTTTGAGTGTCTATACGTTTCTACGCACGCTGTAGCTGAACGATTTGTACATGCGTGACCTGTATGTTGGTAGTAAGTAGGAGATCGCAGGATATTGCTAGTCTGTGGTCTGAACGCCTGTGAGCAAACTTTCGAAAATAAATTTCGGCGAGAACACCAACATATTTCTTTGACCAACGGATCTACTGGGTTCTCATTCTAGCTCAACAGACAGGAGACTGCCAGTGTCGATCTATCCTTAAAAATTAAGTATTCCTCCTTCATCCAAGTCGGTACAGTCGCAACATGCCAGATAAGCTTTCCTTCCGGATTAAAACACGCAGCACTTTCACAACAACCTCTTTTGTAGAGTAGCTCCATGTATGTTTCCCTTTGCTTTCCTGTACATCAGATGTTCACACTGCCGGAGTTAATTTGACAACTGATATTAAAAATTCTGTTTTATTCACATATTTCATCGATATGAAATATGTGCTATTTGGGTAGACTGTTTTGAATGACCTGAGCCTCACTTCCTTGGATTTCCATTGTCGCATTACAAATCAGTTCCATAGAATTGAAAGTGACATTCATGAAGGCTGTGGTAATTATAATTAACGTTGACTGCTGTACTCGAGTGGGATATTCACTCTTTCACGAATAACTGCCTCACGATGAAACTTGTGGTCGTAATTCCCTCCTGCTGCAGAACTGTGGCGTAATTTCTATTTTCTGTCGCTCTGATTCCTTTCCTTGTGCCTCTGTCGACGAAGTAAATACGCAAACGACATCCAAAGGTATTCTGTGCCTGACTATTTTCTGTATCGTATAGATGTCTGCCTTCTACATCTGTATCTACATGTATACTCCGCTAGCCACCAAGCGGTGTGTGGCGGAGGGCACTATTCGCGCCAAAGTCATATTTCCCCCCTCTATTCCACTCGCGGATCGCGCGAGGGAAAAACGACTGTCTGAACGCCTCAGTACGAGCTCTAATTTCCCTTATCTTTGAATGGTGATCATTGCGCGATATGAAATTTGGTGGTAATAATATATGCTCTACATCCTCAGTCAATATCGGATTTTGGAATTTGGTGAGCAGCCTCTTCCGTTTAGCGGTAGTCTATCTGCAAGTGTGTCCCTCTTCGAACTTCCTATGAGATTTGTAACGCTCTCCACATGGCCAAATGTACCAGTCGCGAATGTTGCCGCTCTTCTTTGGATCTTCTCACTCTCTTGGATCAGTCCCAACTGGTAAGGGGCCCATACAGACAAACAATACTCTAAGCCTGGACGAACTAAAGTATTCTAAGCAATTTCCTTTGTTGAAGGACTGCATCGCTTCAGGATTCTACCAATAAACCTCAATCTAGAGTTCGCCTTACTCGTTACTTGTGTAATCTGATCGTTCCATTTGAGATCATTTCGAATAGTCACACCCAGATACCTGACGGATGTTACCGCTTCCAAAGACTGGGCATTTATTTTGTACTCGTACATTAATGGGAATTTTCGCTTTGTTATACGTAGTAGGTTACACTTACTAATATTGAGAGATAACTGCCAGTCATTACACCACGCATTTATTTTCTGCAAATCCTCATGGATTTGTTCACAACTTTCGTGTGATACTACTTTCCTGTAGACTATAGCATCATCGGCAAACAGTCTAATGCCTCTGTCAATTCCATCAACCAGATCGTTTACGTAAATCGTAAAAAGCAGCGGACCCATTACGCTGCCATGGGGTACACCTGGTGTTACGCTTGTTTCTGTTGAAGTCTCCCCATTCAGGACGACATACTGCTCTCCGTCTGTTAGAAAACCGCATACATAATCGGGTATACCGTAAGCGCGCTCTTTTTGGAGCAAGCGACAGTGTGGAACTGAGTCGAACGCCTTTCGAAAGTCGAGAAATATGGCATCAACCTGGGTGCCGGTATCTAGAGCTTGTTGTACATCATGCACAAAGAGGGCTAGCTGTTTCTCGCATGACCGCTGTTTCCTAAAACCGTGCTGGTTTCAGCAGACGAGCTTCTCAGAGACTAGAAAGGTCATTATGTCTGAACACAAAATATGTTCCATGATGTCAGCGAAATTGGCCGGTAATTATGTGCACCCGATTTTTTACCCGTTTTATAGATTGCTATGACCTGGGCATTTTTTCAGTCCCGTGGAACTAGCCGCTGTTCCAATGATCTCTCATAGATGATGGATAAGAATGTTGCTATATTTGTTCTGTTTATCATTATCCGTTACATTACAGCAAGAGAAGGTATTGAATTATTGGTAGCGTTCATAGATTTTACGTACGACCAAAATTTTTTGCGGTTTTTTTTTAGAATCTGCAGATAAAATATTGCTTTCAAATTCGTTAAAAGAATCTCTCATTGTCCTTTTGACAGCTGCTTTGATTTCACATGATTTCTGTTTGTCAGCAGGGCAGTGACTATGTTTAAAACGACTGCGCAAAATTCTCTGCTTTCTCAGCAACTTCCTAACATGTTTGTTGAACCAAGGTAGATCCTTTCCCTCCCATATATTTTTGCTAGGCACATATTTCTCTAGCACGTGGTGGACAATACCTTTAAATTCCGACCAAAATGCTCACTATCTTTGTGCCCCGCGGTGAATGCTTGGAGCTGACTATACTATGAATATGATACTTTTATTTGCTTTTCTAAACAAGAAAACTCTACGCCGTTTCCTTGGTTTTTGGAAATTTTTCAGGTCAACGGTTTGTTTCCCGTGGGGAGGAACCTAATCGAAAATCCCCCATGTGCACGCGACAAGTAATGTGCTACCCATGTAGCTGCTTCATGTGTGCAGTGCACCCCTGATCTATCGAGGGGCGTCCTACAACCTTCCACAGCGTAGGTTGAGGAATCTACAACCATTTTCGTCACAGAGTCGACGTAGCCTCTGGTTTAGATTCTCCACTCGACTCCAAACAGAGGACCCCAGTCCACCCTGGGTACGATGCTACAAATCGTCAGCTTGGCTTCCACTCCTCGAGAGATGGAGGCCGCCTTCGCCAATGTAGCCAGCTGTGGAAAGTACCCAAGGATTTCCTCGGAACCCCGACGACTGGCATCGCTGGTGCCGACATGTGCAACATTCTGCAGCTGGCTGCACCCCGCACGCTCAATAGCAGCCGGAAGAGCCTCTTCCACATCCTAGATAAGATCCCCCGGCAAGCACACCGAGTGACTGTTGGACGTCTTCCCTGCCCTAGCCACTATGTTCCTGAGGGTCTCCATGACCCGCCTAGCACTGGAGCTCCCAATAACTAACAAATTTCATTGCTATTTATGTCTGGTTTCAAACAGCTTTCGGTACCATATTGGCATTACTACTCTTTATTTCGGAGAGTAGCTCTGGGATATTGCTACAGATACCACATGCCCGTCCGGACTTTGCTGAAGGAGCGGCCACTATCCTGGCAGAAGGTGCATTCTGATCCGGCTCAGCCTCTCCCCCAGCATCAGATAGCACACTGCGTCTATTAGCAAACTGCATGGGATTTGGCAGGAGCCTGCATCTCCCATGCAGCCTTCCCCTTGAGGCTCGAGAACTCGACACAGTCCGCCACCCACACTGAGGTGATAGTGGACCTGCCGGCTCAGTCACAGCTGAGGTCGGCTCAGTGACAGAGAACTGTGACATACACCCCCCCTCCCCCCCCTGCACATCCAGTACAGCAGAGGCTGCCCCAGGCA
This sequence comes from Schistocerca cancellata, assembly GCF_023864275.1. Lineage (NCBI taxonomy): Eukaryota > Metazoa > Arthropoda > Insecta > Orthoptera > Acrididae > Schistocerca > Schistocerca cancellata. The sequence continues at coordinate 401,390,331 of NC_064626.1, forward strand.
CCCCATCCCCTCCGCACCTCAGGGTGGCACTCTGGAGCCTGTTGAAGTATGGTAGAAGCTAGATCTGGTGCTTATTTCCTGCTAGGGGCTATCTAGTGAATACTAATGAAAAATAAACAGTGACCTACAGTAAACTGCTAGAGGCTATCTATTGAATATTATTAAAGAATTAGACAGTAACCTACGGTAAGCTACACCTACACCTCGTATTTATAATGTAAACAAACGTTTACGTAGACGCGACAATAGCCTAACAAAATAAAAACTGCTACCTCCAATGTATCGAGTCTAAATGACACTAATAAACGTAAATACTGAGTATTGTACACTGAAAAATGTAGGTACAAAACGAAGCCTTTAGCTAACAATAAGAGTTCAGAATCTAAAGCAAAAATACGAACTCTATAGGAACCGATTGGCTTACAGTACACGATTACTAAAGCCCACAACAAGCTAAAGAATTTAAACAGACGGCGAGGTGAGTTTTAGCTTTCTGCTAACTAAATAGTATGTAAGAAGTGCTCAGAAGTTGTATTATAACACTGTTTTACTCAGATATTGTAGTGTAACACTAATTTACCACGTATTTTACGTTTGCTTAACTGTTAACGCTCACAGGTTGCGCTAGTCAAACGTATACAAGTAAGGTTAGAATTCACTGTCAGTATGACTTTTCCTAATAAAACGTATAAAAACTGCTACCTTCAATGTATCGAGTCTAAATGACACTAATAAACATAAATACTGAGTATTGTACACTGCCATAATTGTAAATCCCGCGTATTAACGTCAGTTAAGAATGCACACAAACGTTTGCGCACACGCGAAGCTGTCCTAAACAGAAACTTCTCTTTACCTATTCAGACGCAAATAAAAACTGAAATCATCAATTTGTCTAGTCTATCTGACACTAATGAACGTAAATACTATAAAATATACAGCAAAAACAATCAAATTACTAGCTAAATTACTTATCTCTTAACACAGCAAGCGAAAAGCGCTCGTAGCCGGCATGAGGGCTGCCTTGTCGAGCGGCACATTTGTTTCGCCCACGGCCGTAATTAAGATAGACGACCTGTTACGGTGGCTCGCCGCCAGAGGTCGGGCTACCTGTGAACGAGGTCGACGCGACTGCTGCTGGGAGCGATGTGCGAAAGGGATGATGGGGGGCGGAGAACCAAGAAGGGGAAGCCTTCTCCAAAACCTGGCGCACTTAATAGCCGACTTCGTGACTTTACAAACGGTCACTACAGGCCGCGACCAATCTGTGAACACAAGTTACTCCGGGGGGTGGTTGGTGTATTTTACTGGACGAGAGGATGGCAGTTCCAGAGAAGACACAGACAGTGGCTTCCACATTGCCAGAGGAGTGCCAGCAGAATGTTATACTGACCAACAACGTTACTTTGGTCGCCTGAGATGCAACCCAGGGTACAGTGAAGTGTACAGGCTCTGTATTCGGTACAACGAATTATCAGTAACATTCCCATGCAGAAGGTCACTGTGTACAATGTGACCAGTTGACGTTAATCTGTAGGCACAATGGGTGTACAGTTGTTTCCTCTTTGCGAAAGCCATATTATTCTCCTTAATTGTACACTGTGAGAGCAATTGATTTTGATGTGCCATAGAGAAAATTATTTTATTATTATTATGCTGTGTATGATTTATTGTACACGCATCAAAAAATGTTTTGCATCACCCCAGTTCCCAGAACTCCTGAAGACAGACGTTGACTGTGGATATTGTATCACAGACACAGTCCCTTTGATTCTTCAGAGATGTCACTAAACCAGCCCAAAGAAGTAAACAACCATGCATGAGCAGCGCTTATTAGACGGAGGGGGTCCGACGGTCGATCAATTCCAGTCATTCCAACAGGAAGGAGGTACACGGCTCGTGTTGTCTGTAGTTCAGCCATGTCTAGACCGTCAACACCGCGGTTCGATCGTGTCCGCATTGTTACTTTGTGCCAGGAAGGGCTCTCAACAAGGGAAGTGTCCGGGCGTCTCGGAATGAACCAAAGCTATGTTATTCGGACATGGAAGAGATACAGAGAGAGGAACTGTCGATGACATGCTTCGCTCAGGCTGCCCAACGGCTACTACTGCAGTGGATGAGCGCTACCTACGGATTATGGATCGGAGGAACCCTGACAGTAACGCCACCATTTTGAATAATGCGTTTCGTGCAGCCACAGGACGTCGTGTTACGACTCAAACTGTGCGGAATAGGCTGCATGATGCGCAATTTCACTCCGGACGTCCACACGGTGATGCCCATCTTTGCAACCACGAGACCATGCAGCGCGACACAGGTGGGCCCAACAACATGCCGAATCGATCGCTCAGGATTGGCATCCGTTCTCTTCACCGATGAGTGTCGCTTATGCCTTCAGACAACTGTCGGAGACGTGTCTGGAGGCAACACGGTCAGGCTGAACGCCTTAGACACACTGTCCAGCGAGTAGAGCAATGTGGAGGTTACCTGCTGTTTTGGGGTGGCATTATGTGGGACCGACGTACGCCGCTGGTGGTCATGGAAGGCGCCGTAACGGGTGTACGATACGTGAATGCCATCCTCCGACCGATAGTGCAACCATATCGGCAGCATATTGGCGAGGCATTCGTCTTCATGGATGACAATTTGCGCCCCCATCGTGCACATCTTGTGAATGACTTCCTTCAGGGTAACGACATCGCTCGACTAGAGTGGCTAGCATGTTCTCCAGACATGAACCCTATCGAACATACCTGGGATATATTGAAAAGGGCTGTTTATGGACGACGTGACACACCAACCACTTTGAGGGATCCCCACCGAATCGCCATTGAGGAGTGGGACAATCTGGACCAACAGTGTCTTGATGAACTTGTGGATAATATGCCACGACGAATACAGACATGCATCAATGGAGGAAGACGTGCTACTGGGTATTAGAGGTACCAGTGTGTACAGCAATCGGGACCATTACCTTTGAACGTCTCTCTGTATGGTGGTACAACATGCAATGTGTGGTTTCCATGAGCAATAAAAAGGGCGGAAATGATGTTTACGTTGATCTCTATTCCGATTTGCTGTACAGGTTCCGGAATTCTCGGAACCGAGATGATGCTAAAATTTTTGATGTATTTATATGTGCCATTGTACAGAAAAATATCTCATTATTATAGTGTGAGTGCTACTGATTTTGTATGTACCACGCTACAGAAAATTGTAGCTGTGAACTTTGCATATGTAAAATTTAGCTAATTGATGGTATCGCTATTTTTTTGAGTACTTGGTGATGGGAGTGCCCGTAGATATAGATTTAGTTGAATACTAATGTTAGTTGTCTCTGGTGTTTTGCTTGTTCTTAGTAGCTATTTGTGGAAGCTACTTTTATTTGACATTTTCGTGTCTGTGTCCAAGGGCTATATATTGAGAACTATTGTTGTTGGCTCAAATTTCCTTACTGGGGCAAAACCTAATTTAAATTCTGTTATATTGTGCTGACGGAATTATGTGTTTTTATCTTCTTATTTCAAGCCATGCCTACAAGAATTGTAATTGTGCTGCATATTAAGTTCGGTTGTGTTGCTTATCGTGAGTTGTCAAGATGGATATTTTATCCAGAATGGTTTCGAGGATATTTTATGTTTAATAAATTGTTAGTAAAACTGACACCGCATCTGCATAACCGCCAGCCCAAATCTTACTCCGCACAAACCCTATGCTACACGTTTAATGACTACATGTTTTCTATTTATGGGTGCTATTCATAATTAACCTCCAACTGGCTATTAAGATTGAAGAAACTAGATAATTTTTTAAATATGCAATCTGTGTTGAAGTGTTGGCATTACTTCTCCACATAGCCGCCACCCAAACTCAAACATTTGCCAAATCTGGACACCATATTCTTTATCTCTTTATCAAATAATAGTGGCACCTTGTGTTTCAGCCACTTTTTAACAGCAACCTTCAACTCATCGTCGATAGCGAAGAGTAGAGCAGGCAGCCAGGCCATCATATTTGGCCAAGCGCACACTATAGGAGGAATGTTGATATATCTTCGAGCCAAAAAGTCATTCGATTTTCAGCGTGAGTCAGTCATTGTCATGAAGGAGAGTAATTCTTTCAGTAATCATCCCATGCTGTTTGAGTTGGATTGAGCTTCGGAGTTTTGTAAGACGCTCACAGTAAACCTGTGATGTCACAGTATTCTCGTTCGCTACTCTCATGGCACTTTTTGTCAAAATTTCTTTCCAATTCCAAAAAAAGTGTAACCATCATTTTTCGCCTGGTGCGACTTCTTGATTTTTTTGGGCTTATTGAGAAAATGATTGTGCTTAAACAATTTGGACTGTTCCTTAGCTTCAGAGTTCTTGTACTGCATCCATATCTCTTCCCCAGTCACAGTTCTGTTAAAAAGTTCCTCCGCCTCTTAATGGTAATGCTGAAGGAACGTCTAGACCAAACCCATTCTTTAACTTTCGTGAACATCGTTTAGATATTCCTGTACATGCCGTGCACAAAACTTATGATAACTTGTTCGCCTTGTGACAGTGTTAAATAAGGTTTTCTTCGAAGATCTGAAGCCCATCTTCGGAAAGTTTTGAACCGACATCTCGGACGCACAATTTTATCACTATATTGCACTAGTTCGTCACTCCTGAATGCCTTCCTCGACTGCTTTAATCATGCACATCTAAGCTACCAGTGTCGAATTTTTTGCACCACTCCCTCACAGTACGTCGGTAATAACCCCATACTCATACACATGACTCGGTTAATGATGAATATTGGCATCACTGACTCATACTGCTCGCAGGAAGCTGATAACAGAACGTACCTCGCAAATGGCGAGAGATGCAATAACACCGTCCATTTCAGTCGCTCGCTGCTTACACACTGACGAGTGAGATAGAGAGCTGATTGTTGCAATGTGTCATTCAAAGTCTCCTTCTCTAGCCACGCAAGTACCTTCAAACCACAATCATTTGTTAATTTTTAATAGCCATTACTTTACCATGAAATGCATTATATTTTTATGCCTTATTATGCAGGACGAATCTCTGTCTTTAGCTGTAGGACTGATTTTACGAATAACGTTTTAGTTGTTCTTGTCCCATGTCACTAGCTTATTCCAACGACAGATTTTCGTAAAATTGTTCGCAAGAGTAATTGATGAATGTAATTTTCTTTACACTTCTTTTTTTAACTCATTTGGTTCACAAATTCCACCAAAAAGGAATTCCTTACTTGGAACCAATGTGTTGTTTCGTACTGGAAGAAGCATCCCGCATCTGTCCTTGGAGATCCATATGTAATTATAATGAATGTTTCATTGATAATGACCAACTGTTTCACGAGTCAAGATTTTTGCTACACGAACCAAGCAGGCAATCGAAATTTAAGATCAGTCTCGTATTTATAGGGATTTCAGACCTTGTTTCAAAACCACCATTTATGTCTTACTTATGTGTTGAGCACGCAACAAAGTAAGCTGAAGAGAAGTTCAGAACAAGAACAGGAACAAAACCCAACGCTGAATACGCAGGCAACGGTGCCCATCTGGCTAAAAGCATGAGAAAATGAAAAGAATTACGTTACAGAGTATACTATCTGTTCGTTTAACGTGTAGTTCGAGTTAGATCTGAAGAAAACCAGAGTAAAAAAAAAAAGAAACTGTAGCGAAAAGCGGCTTCTAAACCACAAATTTCGGAAAAATCCACGTGAAAAGCTAAACAGGAAGATCACTCCAGAAGGGTGTCACAAGAAAAAGCATGAAGGTATCGAAGAAAGCGCCCCTCAAAATTCACGTATGAAAAAAAGAACTGAAGTACCTGTAAGACATGGTCAAATATCGATGTACTTGAGACTTTCTCCACATCACACCATCTATAGGTATGTAAATGACTAGAGTTGCAATTCTGTGTGATGAGTATAACGACCACCAGATTATGTTAATCTTGTTGGTGTTTAGTGTTGTTATCAGGCCTGGTAGGGTATATAAGGGGTGTGAACACCGGCAGATGTAGAGTGATCAATATGAAGGACGCAGAGATGCCACGTACTCATACGAGACAGCGTTATCAGCACCTGACAGAGTTCGAAAGTTGCCTCATTGTGGGTCTCCATTTGGTCAGCTGGCCAGTCGTTCAGTGTATAGATTCGTGGGGTATTCGGGAGTGATAGTGGCCTGATGCTGAACTGCATGGAAACGTGAAGGCATAAATAAACATCGTCAAGGTTCCAGGCGACCGACCTTACCACCACAAAGGATGATCGCCGTATTATCCACCAAGCATATCGTAGCCCTTTAATCTGCGCCTTGCATCTGACAACTTGTAATAGACTCCCAACAAAGCTCTGTGTCATCCCACAGCATTCGTAATAGACTAACAGTAGCCAGTCTAGGGAATTACTGTCCGATTTGTAGGCTACCATTAACATCACAACACAAACAGCTGCATTTGGAGTGGTGCTTTGATAAGAAAGCATGGACTATTCATAAATGGCGTTGAATTGTATTCAGTGATGAAATGCAATTCTGTATAGCCTTGGATGACCATTGTCAGTGCGACGGCGGCGATCTGGGGAGCGGTCCCATTCTTCTAATGTATGAGAGAGGCACAGCGGTGTTACTCATAGTGTTTGTTCCTGGCGTCTGGTGATAAAAGTCATTGGTTATGATTAAGATAATTGGTGGTAGCGATTAGAGGAACTGTGGCAGCAAAACTGTACGTCACGGAAGTCCTATGTCCTTTATCTTTCATGTGACAGCATCGTGGTGGCATTTTTCAACAGAATTCTGCTCGTCCACATCGGCGTGTCTGTATGTACTGTCTGCATGATGCTGAGATTCTCCTTTGGCCACCAAGCTTCCTAGACTTGTCTCTGGTGGAACATGTGTCAGACCAACTCTAGGACAGCAAAGACCAGTTACAACAGTTGTAGTTTGCCTCAGGAGAGGATGAAACGGCTTCCCAACGGAATCAGTGCGTGCATCACGGCCAGAGGGGGTGCAAAGTCGTACTGATAAGTGGGTACATACTGCGAAGTTCTTTGTAAATGTAACTTGACATTGTAATCACTGAGATAACACCATATGCACTCTCTATTCTTGAAGTTTAATTTCGTTACCTCTTCCGCTTCTAAGTACTGCATTTTTTTCTATCAGGCACTGTATTTTGGAATGTTATGCATGGAGAACCGAATGGAATAGAAATGAAACATATTAAATAACCGAAAAAAATGTATCTGGATTTATTTCATGTATCATGCTATAAGAGTAAACGAAATAGAAAACAGCTAAATCAGGAAGAGGCATATACACTCCTGGAAATGGAAAAAAGAACACATTGACACCGGTGTGTCAGACCCACCATACTTGCTCCGGACACTGCGAGAGGGCTGTACAAGCAATACAACGTTGGTCAAAAGCTAAAATTTTCTCACAGTCCATAAAGACAGTCCTGATCATTCATGACAGTAAAATTGCCGTTTCTTTTATCAAAGTCTGAGCAGTAAAAGACAATGCACATGGAAGTAGTGGATGTCCATGCAGTCTTGAAGAAGTAGTGTTGTCCTTCCAACAGAAAGACAGTGCTGACTCTTGACATGCTGACAGGTAATGGGCCACAACAGAGCAAACCCACAGCAGAGTCAGTCGACGTTTTGAAGAAGATTGGTAGGTATGTCATCACAGAGCAGACCCACTGCAGTCCTGGTAGAGAGTATTGGTGAGGCAGCAAAGGTGTAGACCCACTGTAGTCCTTGTAGAGATGGCCAGCAGCCATCTGCTGCGACTGTGCAGGTGCACAATCATCATTGAAGAGTCTTGCGGATAATAGAGCAAGTCCATAACCACCACTTGTGCACTCACAAAGTTTTTGGAATTGTCCTTAGAACCAGCAATGCTGTTATCCAGTCCCTTGCTGAATTAGTAACACATGTGCAAACACTAACAGTCCCTGCTTCTCACATATTGTCCATATACTATGACCAACAGAAATGTGTGCAGTGAAATGAATGCTTACAAGTTACTTAATTTGATTAACTGGCGTCAATTACAATATTATAACATGAGAATACAATTACAAAGGTACAAAATACATCATTAAAGAACATAACAATACAGATAACATTTGTAGTACAGGCTTTACAAAAGAATAGAAATAGACATATACATCAGTGTTACAGGAATTATAACATGAGTACATACATAAAAGATCAGAATAACTTTTGAAACATCAACTTTACACATGAGCATTAAAACAAAACAGAATAAATACTGTCTCAACATTTTTACAAAGTAAATAACATAGAAAAATTCTACAGCATAGCTCTCATCAGCTAAACACATAAAGACAGGAAAAACACAAATACACAAGGGTACACAAACATATAGAGGGATGACACAAAAGGAAAGGACAAGGTTTGTTTTACTGCAGTATTTTGCATGGAGATCTCCCTTCATTCATCATTATTCCCAAAAGTCCTATTTAAGCCTACTTTCTGTATTCTGTCCACATCCTCTGTCAAAAATAGTTTTTCTCCACTGTACAGTATCCTTCTTTTTCGCCCAAACCATTTTCATATAGCTTCTCAATACATTTCTTCCAAGTCATCATAGTTAGTTTCTTATATAGTCTACCCCCTCTTAAGCTAACTTAAATCTACTGAGCTCAGATGCTAAACTAAGGGACGAGGCAATGCAGCATCACATAACACATTAACACAAACAGCAATGCAAAAAAAATGGAAAATCGCAAAGCAAGCTACAGTAAATCTAAATTACCAAGCAATGCAACATTACAACTAACATGAGCCAATGTGCAGCAACAATAAATATTATTCAGTAGTAAAACTAGCTCAACAGAGTAATACAAAGTGAAATTTAGTAGCACTATGCCTGGCAAACAGCAGCAGCAACTGATATCTAAACATGACATAGCTCAAGCAGAAAAAATATTACACTAAAATGGCCATGTCTAATACCTATGTCACATCTTAACATTAGAGTGATGCATCACAAAAACTTACGCTAGTAGATAAGTTACCAAATCGTAAAAAAATTATTTATGCAATTCCTGTGAAGGGAAATGTCTTTTTGTGCTCCCTCATTTTTTTGGATAGATCATAAAATTATTTACTGGATCTGTAGGCATAAAATATTTATATTAGTACATATATTAAATTTTATTTTAACCAATGCTGCAGTGCAGCTAGAAACTTGATATTAAACAAAATGTGTAAATAAATACATAAAGCAAGTCATATGGCATTTTTCTTAACTAGCAAGACAATAGCCGTGAAATGTTTCTCGTCGTTTCATTAGGAATTTCAGTAAATATCATAAATTACGAGCTCCACAGTATGCTTTCAACAAGGAGATGTCAGTAGCGCGGACAATGGCCTTCCCTTTCTTTTTTTTCTACCTGTGCTTCTGACGAGGCACTCACACTAATGGCTTGTTCTCCAGGCGTCTGACACACCTGGGTGCCCACGACACATTATGTGCAGGTGGTCACTTAACTTTCTTATGGAAATATTTACGACAGCAGTTTCCGCTACAGTGACAGTCTCATATACAAAATTTCACAGGTCAAGAATTTGCGTTGCAAATGTGTAGAAACAAAATCTTATGAATATAACAGTATCCAAAAAATTCTTCGCCGGCATTGTGATACCTTCACGCATTTACACACATTTCATAACTCTTAAAGTACGATTCTTGGTTTCCAACATCCTTTTTCACAAGTCAAGAGTCCCTAACTTCTATTCATTATTCATATACATATAAACACGTAATCACATTCCTCATATATGGTAGCATCATCTTATTGACATAACATACCTCAACAGCATAATACACATTGTCGTCGTAAAAATAACACCATAACACCTCATTCAAATGTCAAAAACGTCGTACTTTCCTCCAATAATTTCAAAACCTAAAGAAAATTCTCTGCTCATTTCAGTAGTGTCATCTACCTCAAACGTACTTTAAAAATCATGATCTCATACCAAATACATCATTCAAAGCTCTCATAGTATCACAATGGTTCCGAAAAAATATGAAGAGTTCACACAGTACAGACATAATACAATTTCTTAAGTGTGAAGTTACCCAACTGTGTAATTGCGTAAACATCTGTCACTGACATAGTAAAAAGGTTTGTCTCTCTCAGTTAAATGATCAGATAGCTGTGTAATTTATGTGTTAGAGAAACATGGTACCAATGTGTAAAGTTGTGTAAGCAAATACCATATTAGCTAGGGCTCCTTGTGCTTGCCACACACATGGTACACAAAGTAGGCGTGTACCCCCCTGAGGATTATTGTAATTATACCCTCAGGTGTTACAGATTACAGCAATGGAATGAAATGTATCACGGAAAACTTTCTTTGTAATTCAAAAATCTTAAAAAAGAAATGTTTTAAGTACAAAATTAATCACTCAAATACGTGTCCTGTAGCGCTAAATATGCGTCTTGCTGTAAGATAATCTCTGGGAAGTGTCGTAGTTATTGTCCTCCGAAAGCTAAGTTCTGCAGAAGTCAATGTACTTACCTCATGATACACAAAAGTGAAATGCTTTGCGTATAGATAACTTAGTTATTACGCTTATTGCCGTGATGAGGAAAGTACTGTGCTGTAACGTATTGTTGTCCTACGGAAAAGGCTGTCTCCTTGTAGCAATAGCACAAAAGTCACCACTAAAACATGTCTCACTTTATAGAAGAATTCAGAAAAAACTGTGCAGATATGAAACAGAAACACCGCAAAAGAAACATTGTAAATTGTCACGCATTAGCAGCGTCGTGATAAAATCGTGTAGCTGTCACATAAACTAACCACTGTGTCATCTGGCATTTCACAGAAAGCACCTCAAATCCTGAATCCACTCTCAAGCAAACCAAAATGTTGCATGTTAACAGTTTCTTAAGTCTGACAAAGCATACTAGAAATGTGAAGTGAAAAGTTTTATGGCAAAGACAAAGTTAAAAGCAGATTATCTTTCAATAAACGGTTTTACATGTGAAATGTGGTGAAAACCTTTTCCTCTTCTCAGTACGCAGAATTTCAACTTGAATGCAATTATCATGCGGTATTCGTCCGTAAAGAATACTGGAATTTTGCTCAAGGTTAGCGTCAATGTTATTTTTCTCTGAGCCAGCCGGCGCACGCGGATGCCTGCAGTGCGAGTCATTGTCTGTCTCTTTGTTGGCGTGCGTCGTTATTGGGATTAGAAGACCTAACTTCCACAAATTCGCCTTGCCCAGAGGGCCCAGCTCTGTTAGAAACCCGCCAGTTCTGATGAAATTCACGTCTGTCGTTTTGTCGGTAGTTTACATAGTTTCTTGTTTGTCGGTCATGTGGTGGAGAATTTCTCACGGAATCGTAACTGCGCGCTGAACTGTTGCGTCTGAAATTATTCTGTCTCCCTTGATAATAATAGTTCTGATTACCATATTGTCTGTTTCTATGGTTATCTCTGTGATAGTCATTACTGCGGAGAGGTGATCTTTCCCTGTAATTATTACTACTCTGCCAACGGTTGTCATACGGGTGGTGTCTATTTTGGTCACGATTTGTTTGGTGAGAATAGCCTTGTCGCGTCCAGTTATCGTTTCTGTCGTCACGGAATTGTGACGGATGTGACCTGTAGTGATTGTTTCCATGTTTTCGCATCCCGCGACTATCTGTGTCAATTTCTAATTCTTGTAACAGTCCCTGAAAAGCTTCAATGTCGTCTTTGCAACGTCCTGCCAAAATAATATGTCGTAAATGTTCAGGCAGTTTGATTAAGCAAATGCGGATGAGTTCTGAGGGGCTGTATGGGTTTGACAGGTACTGATTCTTGTGCAACATGTCTTCAAAATATTTGACAAGACTGGAAAATTCAGATTGTTCAAAGTGTTTCATCATCATGATGCTTTGTTTTACGCGGTCTTGTGTAGCTTGAGACCAATATGCTGAGAGGAAGGCGTGGTAAAATTCTCCTTCACTGTGACAATCGTGAATGACCGATCGCATTCTTACAGCTGGTTCATTCTCCAAGTAGCCACACATAAATTCTAACCTGTGCTCCAATGACCAGTTGGGAGGAAAACAATGAGAGAATTGATGGAGCCACGCTTGTGGATGAATGTCGTTGGCAGAATTCTTAAATGTTTTGAATTTACGTGTAGTAATGAACAGCTTATAGTCAAAATCATCGTGTCGGCGAGTAGCATGTCGGTCATTTTTACGTCGTGTCGGCGGCTCGATCTCAAAATTCGGTGCCCATTGCCAATTTCTTTCATAACTTCCGAAATGCCCTGTGTTATTATTTTGTGGCTGTTCCGTATTTCTATGTCCCTCTTCCCGTATTGGAGCGCGAGTGTCCTCTGAAATATGTAATTCTTGTATTACCTGCGTCAACTGATCTTGTACTTCCCGGATTTCTGTTTTGTACTGTGTGTTGATTTGATTTTGATTTTGTTTGAATTTTCTAATTTGTTCATACTCTTCTGTGTCAGTGAAGGCTACGGGTCTTGTGTCATTCAGATCATCATCTACCTTTGTAGATAAGTTAGTGACCTGATCCGAAAGTTCGGCTACTTTCTCTGATAGTGAACACATTTCCTCAGTGTGTTTTTCTGAACCAAGTTTCAGAGTGTCCATTTGTGTTGAAATCGAATCTATTGTGTTCTTTAAGTTTTCCTGAGTTTTTGCCAATTGCGTAACCGAATCGGTAGATGCAACTGAGTCAATTTTAGCCCACAAGGTCTCATGATTTTCATGAACAATGGTTTGCAGCTCTTTTATGGCTGCTTCGTGATTCTGTAATGCATTTTCATGCCGCGAAAAAATAGGCTGAAAATGCTCACAAATTTGTGTTTTTACGTCATTACAGACTTTTTGACATTTCGATTCAATGTTATGTAACTCAGTAGTTAAATCTTCACGTGTTTGTTCAAGTGTGGTGTCTAACTTCCGAAGATTTTGTTCCATTGTGTCTAACTGTTGCTGTGTTTGTCTCTGGTGTTGTTCCATTGTGTCTAACTTTTGAAGATTTTGTTCCACTGTGTCTAACTTTTTAAGATTTTGTTCCATTGTGTCTAACTTTTGAAGATTTTGTCCCATCTGTCTCTGATTTTGTTCCATTTGTTGCATTAATTGCAATAGTAATGTATTAGTGTCTGGAATCTGTTTCTCTATGCTTTTTGGCAGTGCGTTTTCACCGGCAACATTCACATTTTGACAAGCAGAAAATGTGTCTTGACTCATTTGAGAAAAAGGTGAGGACCCAAAACCGAAGTCTACAGTATTTGCAGTATTGTGTTCTATCATTTCGGATTCCTGAGGCGAGCTGTTGCCGACCGATCGATCGATAATGCTTCCCTGTTCACTACCTGTTTCACTGCCTACGCCATTGTTTGACGCCCGCTCCATTTCCCTATGCACAGTTACCAAATTACTACCTTGAATATTAGTTAATTCATTACATGGTGGGGCCAACACACTGCTTTCGTCTTCACTGTCATTTCTCAGTTTGCTTTGGAGCCGAGTGTTACGTTTTTCACATGCCATTATTGTCACAATATTTCACACGATAACACAGAAAAGCACAAGTTGAATAGCAAAAATAAGAGAACACATTAACATAGCACTGAAAATAATATCTGGTTAATTGCAGCAGCGAAATACTTGGCGCAAAGCTACATGCATGCCACAACTGTTTTACTGTACAACAATGAAAGACTGCAACTACAAAGGAGATTCTCTCTACAATTACGCACTAGCAATAAACAAAAGCTACACTAAATACACAAACTGCAAGAAAAAATCAGAAGATTCCAGTGAGGTATCCTAGGCTAAGGGTCGACATATGAAACGTCCCCTATTAAACAATTGTACAAGACTGTGCTTAACCTGACACACAATAATTTTAGCGCAACGCAATCTGACTATCAAAAATTCCTGCAAAAGAATGGCCTTGAGTAACATTAAACTATACCTTTCAGAAATCACTTACCTCACAAAAATCTTCGTTACTCGAACTACTGCAATACAGCGAGCGCCACTACTGCCAGCTAAATAAAAGATTCAAACCACTGAAGGCACTAACTACTGATAGGGATAGTTAGCAAATGAAAGATTTTAATGGAGAACAAACACTGTATTTACCTTAATATCATCAAAAGTCATAACATATATCTCAGTTCATGACAAATTACAAAACTCCGCCATCTCTCTCGCCACATCCACCACTGCTGGCGGCTCACCTCCAACTGCGCAACGCTACACGCTGTTCACATCCAGCTATAGCAGTTCATGACAACAATGGCAGGCAACAATGCAAACTAGCCACATACTGCACACAGCACAGCCAGTGATTTTCATACAGAGCGCTACGTAACGTTGCCAATAAGAAAACATAAACAGCAAACTTACATAAAGAAAACATAAACAGCCTACTTACACCGTCTCCATGAAGCTGGGCTACGGTCCCGCACACCGTTAGGCCGTCTTCCGCTCACGCCCCAACATCGTGCAGCCCGCCTCCAGTGGTGTCGCGACAGGCGTGAATGGACGGACGAATGGAGGCGTGTCGTCTTCAGCGATGAGAGTCGCTTCTGCCTTGGTGCCAATGATGGTCGTATGCGTGTTTGGCGCCGTGCAGGTGAGCGCCACAATCAGGACTGCATACGACCGAGGCACACAGGGCCAACACCCGGCGTCATGGTGTGGGGAGCGATCTCCTACACTGGCCGTACACCACTGGTGATCGTCGAGGGGACACTGAATAGTGCACGGTACATCCAAACCGTCATCGAACCCATCGTTCTACCATTCCTAGACCGGCAAGGGAACTTGCTGTTCCAACAGGACAATGCATGTCCGCATGTATCCCGTGCCACCCAACGTGCTCTAGAAGGTATAAGTCAACTACCCTGGCCAGCAAGATCTCCGGATCTGTCCCCCATTGAGCATGTTTGGGACTGGATGAAGCGTCGTCTCACGCGGTCTGCACGTCCAGCACGAACGCTGGTCCAACTGAGGCGCCAGGTGGAAATGGCATGGCAAGCCGTTCCACAGGACTACATCCAGCATCTCTACGATCGTCTCCATGGGAGAATAGCAGCCTGCATTGCTGCGAAAGGTGGATATACACTGTACTAGTGCCGACATTGTGCATGCTCTGTTGCCTGTGTCTATGTGCCTGTGGTTCTGTCAGTGTGATCATGTGATGTATCTGACCCCAGGAATGTGTCAATAAAGTTTCCCCTTCCTGGGACAATGAATTCACGGTGTTCTTATTTCAATTTCCAGGAGTGTATTAAGGTGAAGGAAGAGGCCGTTCAAACATGGGGTAAGGACCCGTTTGGTTTGAAATGGTCTGTACCGAACAAAAGGTCAAAGATTGGAACATTTCATAGATATTAACAATAAAATTTGGTGTTGTAGGAGTACAGAAATGATTAAAAGGTATAAAGGACCTATAAGATAATTTCAAAGAAGTCAAATAATCAAAACTATTGAAAACGATTTTCTTTATTCTTTGTCTGAGAAATCTGTGCTAATGGCATGCCATCTGCCGGATTAGCTGAAACATATCACGAATGACAAGCAGATTAACAATTCAGCTTCTACAGAACACTCTCCTCATATCAATAATATGTTTTGCCTTATCTCCAGTTTTAAAAATGAGGATGTACAGCTTCTGTATGTATAAGTGCTGAAGAACAGTAACGCGATGTCCATTCCAATTCCATAAATAGTTGAATGAGGTGCCTTACATAGACTAAATTTTTGGTAGGGAATGATTAGAATCTTCTATTAAGTCTGTGGGGCGAGAGAGCTCACAGACAGGATAACGGGCCTAAGAATTTGAAAAACTTTTTGAGATGTAACGTAATACTTTGGAATTTTAAGCTGTGTGTCTGAAATTAAAATTTTACCTTGGAGAATCGTTTTTACTTCAAAATTTCATAAAAACTCTCTTAAGCCGACGGACTTACATGTGGAACTAATATTTATTTTACTGACAAAGCTAGGGTTTAAACATACGGAGGACTCCATATTAATAATTTTTGTAACTACTGTTTTGAGCTAGTACACACGTGTCAAGTTACACACCACCATTCAAAAATACGATCTTTTTTAAGCAAAGTAAATGTGGACATCATGGAAACTGTCGGTCTTTAAAACGGAATACTAGTCTCAAAGTTGTCATAAGGTTATTTTTCATGCGAATGTAAGATGCAATTCCAAGCTCGTCGTGAATTAATTTTTTTTTATTTATTAAAGAAGTGGAGCCCCTCCACGCCCACACCGGCATGATGGCCAAATCAAAAGGTCTACTGCCATCTCTGCATAAGGGTTAGTATTCACTAAAGTGAGGTGTCGCAGGATGTGAGTACTGCGATGTTTGCGTTTGTCTGGTTAAGGTTAACCATTAATACACGCTCATCTGGAGATTGATTGGGTCGAAAGTCGAAAGAAGGGTGGCGGTTTGAAGGGCAGAGGGAAAAAGTGCCGAGACAAGCACCGAGGAAAAAACACCTCTGCGATAGTTAGGTCGGGTAGTAAGAGCAGTAGCGGATGTCTTGCTGACTGGGATAGGTCATGCAAGGATGGATTAAGTTAGAAGCGGGTATCATGCAAGCGGATACAATGTCAAGCCGTATGTTCGTCATAAGAGATCAGTCCTTGACGGTGCTGCAGCACGGTGTGCTGCGGTTTAGACTGAGAACCCCGGCCGCTCTGCGTCAGTGGTGACTTGGCGCGGGAGAAGGCCCAGGTCGCCCATCGGTGTCTGGTAGGCGAGCGTCGGAGCCAAGCGCTCGGAGATGTGCGGTCACGTAGCGGCACAACTCCTCACTCGTTGTCTGCGCTGACAGGCTCAGTGAGGGCCGCGGTTGAGTCTTCCCTGCCTTGCGGACGACGTAGCTCAAACCCTTGAGCGTCCTGATCGCTCTGGTAACCCACTGGTCGGAGCAGAGCTGCTCGGAACCGATGGGCTTCGGCGTTCCCACGGCGGCACTCGTCTTCTTCTTTGGAGTGTCAGCCACGCTGTAGTTTGCTCCATAAGGGGAGCGGCGGCAGGTGTCTTCTTTTCACCTGTGGCGTCCGCACAGTTGTGCGCCAGCTGTGAACGCAATAGATGTAGGTGGCTGCATGCCTTCTCCGTCTCTGCAAACAGGATAGCCTTATAAGCTGCCCGATCCGCGTCCATGGCGGCTTTGAAGGCCGCAATCGTATCCTCCGTCGCGGCTGCCAGCATGGTGCGCATCTCATGCAGTTGCGGCGCCTACTGTGCAACCGCCGGTGTCCGGTCCCCCCGCGCCATTCTCACTGGCGCGATATTCCGACCGCCTGCAGGCAGTGGGAGCTGTCTTCTCGCCTTTCGGGTGCGTCTTCGTTCGGCGACACTTGCGGCGGCGGCGGCGGCGGCGGCGGCGGCGGCGCCGTCGTCGCGTCTTCTCGGTCTGCGCCTTGTCTCCAGCGCAGCCGTCGCTGGCGAAAGCCGCGCAGCCACGCCAGTTTGTGGCCCACCGCAGCGAGCACAAGTTGGCGCCTCTTCTCGTCGTCTGTCACAGGCGCGGGTGTCGTGCGTCACTTTTCGCATCGCGGCGAACTGCGGCAGTATTTAGCCACATGCCCTTCAGCTTGGCACCTGAAGCACTGTGGCTTAGGGTCCATGCCTAAGGGGAGAGCTTCGACGGTCTCAGGAAAGCCAAAGAGCTTCCTCATCCCGAAGATGTCGCTGCCATCTGTCGCAGTTTTCACTACGACGATGTATAGCGGTGGCCGCTTCTTATTCGTCCGCTTGTGCAGCTTAGTAGTTGCACCCCGGAACCCAGCAAATGACAGCTCCTCTTGGGCCGTCTTCTCATCACAGATCCAAGGCAGCCCCCTGATTAGGGCCTTGGTTTGCTTCTCGGGCTGTTCCGGCGCGGTCGTCTTCTCCACAGCAGGTGGCTCAACAATGTGGGCGGCCACGGTGCTCTTCAGTGCGCGGCGGTCGGCCACGCTCGCTGCCAGCAGCTGGACGTTGGCGTCTGACTCCAGGGGCTCGACGCCTACTTCTTCCCTGCAGCAGTTGGCTGTGACGTCATACATCTCTGCCCATGACCCTCTGCTGCACTGAATGAACCATTGTGAATTTAAAATTATCAATTCTTTATATCTTATATCTTGCAGTAATGTCTCAAATAAACTAACATCGTTACAAGCCATCACAGATGCCGGCCGCGGTGGTCTAGCGGTTCTGGCGCTGCAGTCCGGAACCGCGGGACTGCTACGGTCGCAGGTTCGAATCCTGCCTCGGGCATGGGTGTGTGTGATGTCCTTAGGTTAATTAGGTTTAAGTAGTTCTAAGTTCTAGGGGACTTATGACCTAAGATGTTGAGTCCCATAGTGCTCAGAACCATTTGAACCATTTGAACCATCACAGAGTTCTAACTTCCGATACAAGGAGAAATCCCACTGCTTTCGAGATGGTAACAGTTCGGTGAGTTAACCGTGCGTGTAATCCAGTTAGTTTAGCTCTGGGAACTTTTACACCGTTTGAAATATCACTGACAATTACTGTCCCCGATGTTCACGTATTTCTAACGTTATGAGACACCTTCATGGAAATAAACCTGCCACGTAGTGGAGTGAGACTATTGATGTTTCTGAAATCAGAGTTTGTGATTAGTAAATCAACAGACAGCGAAATCCCCGGCCAACTAATACTCGCATGCATTAATCACTATATGAATGCCTGAACTGCACTAATGAATCTCGAAAGGGTACCTTTAATTGTGAATTCTGTCATCTACTCAGCCCTTGTCACTCTTATACCAAAATGCGAAGAAGCTCTGCGGGACTCTACACTGACGGACTGATGAAAAAGAACAACTAGAAGTGCACTTACAGCTCTGGAGTCTTCACATTGTGCATTAGTACTAGTGATTTCCTAAAGTAGGATGTAACCATAAGAATAAAATCTTTCTGATTTTTTCAACTGCAGTTACTTTATTAAATATGTAAGTAATTACTTTGATACACATTCTTCTATATCATATGTTGAACAAAACATTTATTATTACATAATGTATGTTATGGATTACTATTAGCCCATTTTATAACACAGTGCGTGACAACAGAAGTTATTAATGACCTTCGTGATGTTTACAGAAGCTTACATTGCACAGACTGCTGCAGAACAAGAAATGTTCTTGTGTAGTACTTTACATACACATGAAACTACCGCTTTAAGATATTTTATCGTAGTGTTTTTTGACAAGTAAATGGGCTAATAACATGAAATGCTGGTTGCAAGGAATAGAATATTTTGTAGATTGATGACTGCAGAAAAATGTGACACAGAGATAATATTTCTTTTTAAAATACTGTTATATTAACAAGTCAGCATTGCAGTATCACATGGCTACAACGATTTTAGCTCAATTTTGCTGTATGTTTATTGTGGTAATAGAGGTCTTATCTTCAAACGCTGTTGTATACTGAAAGAGAACACTTCCATTCTCTTTCGGTGCAGTATTTGTCGTTCGCAATGAAGTATTTCTTAAGCAAGATTTGTAGATTTTCATAAATGGAGGTCACAATATTGTAAAGTGTTTTTGATGAGCCGTTTTACCAGTGGTGGCATCAAATAATCTGAACAGTATTTCTCTCTGCCCCTAGAAATTTCTGTTATAGAATTCTGATCAAGCAGATATTACTCCTAAAACTCATATTATGATATTGTTGATTTTTTTCCTATATCTGACGTTTAATCTCAATTTTCATTTTCTATGTTATAATTTTTTTTTCAAGGTACGTATGCGTCTTGTGGACTGTAAATGAAATAAATAAGAACAAAAAGTGATGTATGAGGAAGAGAAACAGAACAAACACCCATAACTTATTACTATTAATTAATAATTACTTTTTGAAACGAAAAACTACTGGAAAGTTGGACAATAAATGATACTTCAGCCAAAAGCTTCACATTTTTACGAAAATTCTTTGATCTCACTAATATGTATGATCACACATCAACAGCTTCTCGGAACTGGAAAGTGATTCCCGCATATCATAAAGTTTATTTTCGGAACATAGCTGTTTTACATGATATTCCTAATAAAGGAGACGAGACATCACATACTTTATCACTAAATTTCACACAACTTTTTTGTTAGTGTTGAGAGGGAGAAACCGTGCTGCAACCATAATTATTATTACAACATGTTGTATAATTATACTCATATTCACAGCATTACAATTATTTATATTTCTACCGCATGAGATGTACAGCGAATATCACATATGTCCCTTCACTGGCAGGGTATTATACTGTCTCCCTAAAACTGTCGTTTTAATTCTGAACAAACAATTGGCTTGGAAAATTCTGCTCATTTACAGATACTACGCCTTGTTAGACTGCGTTAATTTTTTCTTACTAAATAAGTAAAAAAATTGTAAAACACTCATTTACACTGAGAGTATTCAGTCGTGTTTACCTTTTCCGTCCATATATAATTGAGCTTTCCTTGGTTTTTCGAAATCATTATAGACGAATGTCGCAGCTTTTCCGCTGATAAACTATTGGCACACATCTCTGTTTTCTTTTTAAACCTTTGAATATGGAGTAAATTACAACTATGGATCATTACTATTTTTATTAATTATTATTATCTTTGCTACTGTGATTATCGTATCTGTTAAGGGGTTACCTCCTTTTTCTGATTTCTTTTCAAAACTTCTTGAGATTACCGTTAATGAGAGGCATGAAAGTCCAATGAATCAATAATAAAGATTTAAAAACAATAACAATACAGTGGCCGTTTTAATGTCACATATTCTTGTTTAATATTTCTGCCAACCCACCTCTGTTAGGAGTGGTTTTTACACATAGTGTTCGCAGTGGAATGTACAATATCTGCCTACTCTGTACCCTTTTACAATATCACCGATGTAGTTTTTGAAAGAGTTTGTCTTTGATCGTTTATTCCGAATATGTTCTATCAATCGAGTTTACTAAATTCTTCTGTTTCTTATATTACGAAGGTGACACAATATGTTTCAGACGTAAGGGAATAAATGATTAAAATAAGAAGAAAAGTAGTAGCCAACAGAAAACTGCTCCAATAAGTTGCTCCTGCAAGGGATCTAATTGTTGTGTTTGCATTGAAGGAGAAAAGCTGAACGAGAGTTGAATGGCTAGAAGTTGGACAGGGAGAGAGGGGGGCTGGCTAGAACTATGAGAGGCCTCCCCCTATATCTTGAAGTTTGGTATTTGAATTTGACCAGCGACAATACTCTAATTAAGATACGAATTTTTAGTCCGGAATTAGACACATCACACCGAGTTTGTAATGTGACAATACAAGTACTGTGGGAGCTCTTTCTTCTTCATTCAACGGAACTTATTTGTTTACCTTTACTGATTTTTTACTGTCACAGGCCTCTTATACACCCCTCACTTACACTTTTTGATATTTGAATTTCTACAGATCGGTTAATTCTTAGACCAGTGCCACCCAGTTTATAAATGTAACAAGTAAGTTTTATCTTGCATCAATGAAACAGTCTAATTTTGCAAATGAATACATTATCTGTCATGGGCTATACAGTTTTCGGGTTCATTTGCTATTGAGCAATGTCGACTTTCTACTCATTATCAAACAGTCTTTAGTATATCAAAACATAGATAGAAAAAAATGAGATATATTTTATTCTATTTTTATTTCGGGATTTTTATACGTTGCTTGGCCAATAACAAAAATATCTGGAAACTTTATAGCTCATAAGGGACAACTTCTCATTTGAAAAAATATTTCAAAGCTATGGACCAACGCACAAACAAAATTATCAAGTATAGTTATGGATATTCTGATCACCGACAACTTCCGGATATCTGGCAGAAAAGCAAAAGGAAATTCGGATTGTACGATCTCCCGATAATCAGTTCATTAAAGGCGAGGCACAAGCTCGTGGGGAACAACCATACGAAAGAAAGTACCCGCAGTTGTAAGAAGTGTTATTTTAACATTTTCTGTAAACGCATTGGAGTAACCGTAGACACCTTAGACCTGGATGGACGGACGGGGATTTGAACCATCTGAGACAAATTTCCGGGTCTTAACAGCAGCGTTCCCTCACTCAGTTAAATTCGGTTTGCGACTTCACAACGTGCTTTCACTGAAACGCTTCAAGTGAACGAAAGTCATCTTCCTTCAACAAATCAATGTCGCTTCCTACACCAATCCTCTTCCAGTGTCTAGATCATCGTATGAAAGACAAATTAAGACAATAATCGGTGTCAGTCAATTTTACTTTATTCCACAGCGCACCTCCTATATCCACAACTACAAACATACTCGGCAAACCAGCACACGGTGCGTGGCAGAGGGTACCTCGTACCATTACTAGTCATTTCCTCTCCTATTCCACTCGCGAACACAGCGACGGAAAAAGAACTGTCTAAAAGCCCTCCGTAGAAGCCCTAATTTCTTGCATGTTATCTTCATGGTCCTTACGCGGAATGGACGTAGAATGGTACTGCAGACGGCTTTAAATGCCGATTTCTAAATCTGTGCAATAGTATCTTGTGGAAAGAGCGTCGTCTTCCTTTCAGGAATTCTATTTGAATTCACGAAGCACCTCTGCAAAACCAGCATGCCGATCGAACCTGCCGGTAGCAAATCTGAATCGCTTGGATGTCTTCTTTACTCCCACCTGGAGGGGATCCAAAACACTAGAACAGTGCTCAGGAATGGGTCGCATAAGCGTTCTGTACGCCTTCTCCTTTATGGATGAGTTGCACTTTCTCAGAATTCTCCCAATAAAACGAAGTCGAGCATTTTTCAGCTTCCCAACTACCAGTCCGATGTGCTCATTACATTTCATATAGTTTTGCAAAGTTGCACCTAGATAATTAATTGAAGTGACTGTGTCAAGCTGCACCCTTCTAATTCTGTACTCGAACGTTACAGGATTGTTTCTCCTACTCATCCGCAACAATTTACGTACTTCTACACATAGAGCAAGATGTAATTCATCAGCTTCACACATTCACATGTGTCAGTGGGTTACATGTGTCAGTGGATTACAGTAGAATTCATTATCGTGGATGCAGAGGATTGCCTGTCTTCGCCGTCATTTCGCCACAAAAAGGGTGTCATGTGTCGTTTATTGTCGTAAAATGGTACCAAATTCATACGCTGTAAACACTAACAAAACTGCTTAGAAGCTGTTCCATTAAAAAGAACACTGGGAGTTGGTATATACACACATTTGTGTCATTGAATAGCACACAAACACGAAACAAGAAGAGCCCCCTGGTTATTCATTCATCCATCCATTCATCGTGTTACAAGAAGGAAAACCTACAGGAATATGGAACGAGTGCAGGTATACATTAATAAGACAAAAACATTACAGAAAGTTATTGCGTATAATGTGTTAACAGTAAACTATAATTGCACTGTTTAGTGCTGTTCACGCTTACGTAGACTAAACATAATCAGGTTAATTAGAAACGCAGGTGCTACTTTGAAAAAAAAAAAAAACAAAAAAAAACAGCTGCCTCCTTATTTTTAATATGTACTTGCCGTTTATCTGCTGTTACTTAATTAGAATGGTGTTTTTCAAACAAAATATTTTTAACTCTAAAATACTGAGGCATATATACAGGGTGTAAATTTTAAGTTGACAATCCAGAATTACTCGAAAAATAAGCTTCACACGAAAAATTGTGTAGAATCCAAAGTTGATTATTTTCGAGGGGGACATCTGCTGGTGCTAAAATTAGCCCGCCACCCCAGCCCCCTGGGGGTGGGGCGGGAGGCAACTTTAAGATTTCAAATGGGAACCCCCATTTTTTATTGCAGAATCAGATTCTACATAAAAAACTTTTATATTTTCTTCTTTCATCAATTAAATTCAATATTTCTTCTGTTATCCTAGGATTTCTAACAGCCCTCGTCTTTTTACCTATTTTATCATCTGCAGCCTTCACTACTTCATCCCTCAAAGCTGCCCACTCTTGTTCTACTGTATTTCTTTCCCCCATTCCTGTCAATTGTTTCCTTATGCTCTCCTTGAAACTCTGTACAAACTCTGGTTCTTTCATTTGATCCAGGTCCCATCTCCTTACATTCCCACCTTTTTTGCAGTTTCTTCAGTTTTAATCTTCAGTTCATAACTAATTGATTGTGGTCAGAGTCCACATCTGCCCCTGGAAATGTCTTACGATTTAAAATTGGTTCCTAAATCTCTGTCTTACCATTATATAAACTATCTAAAAACCTGTCAGTATCTCCAGGCTTCTTCCATATATACAACCTTATTTTATGATTCTTGAAGCAAGTGTTAGCTATGCTCTGTGGAAAATTCTACCAGGCGGCTTCCTCTTTCATTTCTTGCCCCCAATCCATATTCACCTACTACGTTTCCTTCTCTCCCTTTTCCTACTACCGAATTCCAGTCACCCATGACTATTAAATTTTCGTCTCCCTTCACTATCTGAATAATTTCTTTTATTTCATCATACATTTCTTCAATTTCTTCGTCATCTGCATAGCTAGTTGGCATATAAACTTGTACTATTGTTGTAGGTGTGGGCTTCGTGTCTATCTTGGCCACAATAATGCGTTCACTATGCTGTTTGTAGTGGCTAACCAGCACTCCTATTTTTTTATTCATTTTTAAAACTACTCCTGCATTACCCCTATTTGATTTTGTATTTATAACCCTGTATTCCCTGACGAAAAGTCTTGTTCCTCCTGCCACCGAACTTCACTAATTACCACTATATTTAACTTTAACCTATCCATTTCCCTTTTTAAATTTTCTAACCTACCTGCCCACTTAAGGGATCTGACATTCCACGCTCCAATCCGTAGAACGCCAGTTTCCTTTCTCCTGATAACGACGTCCTCCTGAGTAGTCCCCGACCGGAGATCCGAATGGGGGACTATTTTAGCTCCGGAATATTTTACCCAAGAGGACGCAATCATCATTTAACCATACAGTTAAGCTGCATGCCCTCGGGAATAATTACGGCCGTAGTTTCCCCTTGCTTTCAGCCGTTCGCAGTACCAGCACAGCAAGGCTGTTTTGGTTAGTGTTACAGGGCCAGATCAGTCAATCATCCAGACTGTTGCCCCTGCAACTACTGTAAAGGCTGCTGCCCCTCTTCAGGAACCACACGTTTGTCTGGCCTCCGTTGTGGCTGCACCTACCGAACGGCTATCTGTAACGCTGAAGCACGCAAGCCTCCCCGCTAACGGCAAGGTCCATGGTTCATGGGGGGAAGGGGGGGGGGAGTAAATAAGGACATCACACACATCCATGCCCGAGGCAGGATTCGAACCTGCGACCGTAGCGGTCGTTCCGTTCCAGACTGCAGCGCCTAGAACCATCGGCCACTCCAGTCGAGGGACATGAAAGGGAAGCAGTGTTTGGGAAGGGAGTGAGACAGGGTTGCAGCCTCTCCCCGATGTTATTCAATCTGTATACTGAGCAAGCAGTGAAGGAAACAAAGAAAAATTCGGAGTAGGCATTAAAATCCATGGAGAAGAAATATAAAACTTTGAGGTTTGCCGATGACATTGTAATTCTGTCAGAGACAGCAAAGGACTTGGAAGAGCAGTTGAACGGAATGGATAGTGT
This sequence comes from Schistocerca cancellata, assembly GCF_023864275.1. Taxonomy (NCBI): domain Eukaryota; kingdom Metazoa; phylum Arthropoda; class Insecta; order Orthoptera; family Acrididae; genus Schistocerca; species Schistocerca cancellata. The sequence continues at coordinate 401,415,978 of NC_064626.1, forward strand.
CTTGAAAGGAGGATATCAGATGAACATCAACAAACGCAAAACGAGGATCATGGAATATAGTCGAATTAAGTCGGGTGATGCTGAGGAAATTAGATTAGGAAATGAGACACTTAAAGTAGTAAAGGAGTTTTGTTATTTGGGGAGCAAAATAACTGATGATGGTCGAAGTAGAGAGGATATAAAATGTAGACTGGCAATGGCAAGGAAAGCGTTTCTGAAGAAGAGAAATTTGTTAACATCGAGTATAGATTTAAGTGTCAGGAAGTCGTTTCTGAAAGTATTTGTATGGAGTGTAGCCATGTATGGAAGCGAAACATGGACGATAAATAGTTTGGACAAGAAGAGAATAGAAGTTTTTGAAATGTTGTGCTACAGAAGAATGCTGAAGATTATATGGGTAGATCACATAACTAACGTGGAGGTATTGAATAGGATTGGGGAGAAGAGAAATTTGTGGCACAACTAGACTAGAAGAAGGGATCGGTTGGTAGGACATGTTCTGAGGCATCAAGGGATCACCAATTTAGTATTTGAGGGCAGCGTGGAGGGTAAAAATCGTAGAGGGAGGCCAAGAGATGAATACACTAAGCAGATTCAGAAGGATGTAGGTTGCAGTAGTTACTGGGAGATGAAGAAGCTTGCACAGGATGGAGTAGCATGGAGAGCTGCATCAAACCAGTCTCAGGACTGAGGACCACAACAACAACAACAACAACAACTTATTTACTTTGTAAATTTTGATTGGCTAAAACTAAAACTTCCCTCTATCCCTATAGGGCGGAGTTTGAGAGAGAAGAATTAGAGTTTTACAAATGTTGACCCAAATATTAGTTTTTTCCGGAGACTCGGATAAGTTTTGTTTGTTTCGTGGCCATGAGGCCACACAACTTTTAATTATCTAACACATCTTTTTTTATTTGTCCATAACCATTTTCCACGCAAAAATGAGAATACTGATTTTCTTGGATTACAGCGCCAACTACCAAGAATCAAAACAAATGTTTAAGACAAAATGTACGTAGTATTTTAAGTAGAATCTGCTTCTACAGTAAAAAATGTGCGTTCCCATTTGAAATTCTAAAGTTGCTCCCGCCCCACCCCCAAGGAGCTGGGGTGCCGGGCTAATTTTAGCACCAGCTGACGTCGCCCTCGAAAATAGTCAACTTTTGGATTCTACACATTTTTTTGTGTGAAGCTTATTTTTGAGTGAGTCTGGTTTGGCAGTTTAAAATTTACACCCTATATACCTCATCCTTACTTGTCATACAGATTGATAACAAATATTGCTACTTGCCATGTATCTGTCAGAACTTTTAAATTTATAAATATTGAGATAATATATAGAAAGAGTTGCTAATGACATATATTTTTAATTTTCTTTTTCAATTGGTAGTCATTCCCGATTTATTGCATTCTGTTCGACGGGAGTTTATTGAATATTTTTTCATCGGAATACATAACTACATTCCGAACTCTGGAACAAGGAGGCAAAGTCCACACGAAAATTATTTTTGTGCCTTGTATTGTGACTGTGAATGTCACAGTTCAGTTTAAACGGATTTTTATTCTCCGCAATAAAAACCGTTAAGGAGTAAATGTATTGGGAAGTGAGTGTAAGTATTAAAAGATACCTAAAAAGGCTTCTGCAAGACGCGTAATTATCTGCTATACGCAGTTTTCTTACTGATCGCTCCTGCTGAACAATTAACTTCCGGTGTGCTGCCCTACAAGATAATTCCATAAAATCATGCTCTTTTACTTACAAGACACTTTAGTTCTAGGACTGTACGATCTGGAGATTGTTTTTTTTTCGTATTTGTACGACATTCAGTGAAACACGTGAGCGTTTATGACAACTGTCAGTCAAGTTGTTGCTGGAACTTCTTGGAAGTAGCTTTGTTAACATTTATGAAGTATGACTTGAGTGGCATATTATGATAAAAAGTGACACAATCAAACTTATTTGTGGCGAAATGAAGACTTGGCCAGACAACTGGCAACATGTACGAAAAGAAACCGTTACGTAATCCATCGGTCCACCTTTAGACGAGAGTGCAAGCCCTCTAGAAAATGCTAGAAAATAGAACTGATTGGTACAGATTACAGCCGTAATTTGTCGTGTGTGTTATAACTAGTAACTGTTTCCAAATCACAGCACGGTATGGACGACGCAAGGCTAGAGATATGTCTTTAAGGAGGCCTATGTAGACAGGATGTTATATCCTATCTTTGCTATATGGCGTACCAACGAAAAATGTTGAGCATGATGCGCATCATAGTAATCTCCATCTCAGGTATCTATTTGCCACAGAGTACACCTTCGTAATAATTATAACTGTTAAATTCTTCCTACATTTATCATCCTAGCTTCAACTAAAAGTTACCACGACATCGCACTCATTGTAACAGTTTCTCATTTAAGCAATTGCGTTTGTCTTTCTACACTAATATTCTATTTCCGCATTATTATAAATATTAATTGCCAGTTAAACTGTCGTACGTCATTCGCCACTGTTTATTTTGAATGTTAGCCTAATCAAGACCTGTGCTTTAAAGTAACGAAAACTGTGAGTAGTATAGCAATTTCCCATCAACTTACTTTTGTTATTATCTTAGAGTACTGGGGTATTTAAGTCTCTATGGGACTCTAGCTGTCTTTGCAGTTGTGGTAATGTTCCTCACTTTCAGGCTTCATCGTCGACCTGATTTGCCTTCTCTGAAATACATAAATTAAAACTATCAGGTCTTGTTCTTCGAAAAACCCAGACTGTAGTTGAGCTTGTAAAAGTTCTCGTGAAAAGAAACGTAACAGGAAATTTTTAACAACGCGGCTAAGTGCTCCACTAATGCGCTATCGCAGGCCATTAGTAACAGCGTAAGTTTGTCACCTTACGAAATTACACATAATAGACAACGCGTCCTCCCCTTTGGACGATCATCTTAATGAATGACTGTGTTCCTGTAATAAGACGTCCATCTCTCAGTTGATCATCATTAGCAATTAGTATTCTGTACTTTATGCTACCGAATCACGATATTGTGATTTTCCTTCGCAAAATATTACATTCAGAATAACATTCAGTAAATCCTCTCCTTATTTTCGTCCAAGAACATGCAGTTCTAAGAATACGTTTTTACAAGTATCAAAGGTCAAATAAATCGAAAAGTTTGAAGGACTTCTAGACACTGCAAGGACTCTATCTGACTATCCCCTGCTAAAATGATTCCATGAATAGTTAATCGGATGAGAAACACTTTGTAACTGGATTTTCGTAATTCAGTGTATACTGTCAAGACCAAATGCTGAACGGTGCAACTGTAGTTCTATACTCTAAATGTAACTTTATTAGTTGCCAAAAGTAGCTGTAAATTTACGAGTGTTTTCACTTCATATATTACCATTACGTACATAATTCTAAACTCAGATATTTCTGAACAAGATATCGTATATTAAACTGACGTTCATTATTTTCCTGCTTCATCACACCTTGAATTTAGTTACAGCACTACTCAATATTAGACGTATCAAATTAAATTTTGAACTGAATATTGTAAGCTTCTTTGCAGCCTTTCTTTTTGTGGTATGTATTAAAATATAAAAGTTGTTAAATATTCGTTAGTTGAGATTACGCTGTCCGAAGAGAAATTTAAAAAAGGTGTGTTCATAGATTCTTTAACTTTTACAAAATTTGCCATACGCACTGAAAAAGTGTTAAACCACATATAATTCGTCCTACAAGAGTGTGCAGAGTGTGAAGCGTTTGTAAAAATTCCAAATAAGCTTTCGCTTTTGCAGTGATCATTGTTTTCTGCAAATATTGCTCCAGATACTTGGTATATGTCGTATTATTTGCGAACAAACTGTAGCTGGTACTATGTAACTCACCAAAGGAGGAGAGATATTCAAACAAGTTTCGATGGAACGGAGAATTTCTTAAAACCGCTTAAAATCATAGTAAAGTCATGGAAACTAGTCTGATTCCAAGCTGAATACTTCGGGTACAGAAAATTGTAAATAACCTGACATACTATTTTGAAGCTGCATCGTTCATATGTCATAAATTTATACATTTTGAAATTTTATAATCGAGGGATATATTTAATAACTTTTAACTGAGCATACAAATAAAAGGTGAACACTTAAAGAGCAACAATTTCAAGCAGAAATGAAGTATGAATTATTAATATACTCATTATTTTCGTCTGTTTTGTTGACAGCAGACATACTTTAACATAAAGAACTTAACTGAAAAACACAAATCAGTTAACATGCTTCTACATTCATATAATTTAACGAACTGCAGCCGGACGACGTCTTCTACAACCGGACCATCAATATTTCGACAGGTGAATACACTGTGATTTCCAAGATACAAACGCAAAGAGGAGCGCCGTTCAAGGAACTGTACAACCTTGGTAGATGGAGCAGATGCAGAAACACGACACACTTCTGCATGTGCCCCGCATACAGAGATTTTACATTTACTTGAACAGCTCTGTCTCATTGCATTTGTGTCATGGAAATGGCGGTGTGTTCACCTGCCTGCCAAAACATCAGAGCGGCGGTTTTAGAAGATGTCTCCCGGCTGCATTCATTTAAGTCGTTTCCCATTTTATGCGCCGGGATAAACTCAAGTTTCACATTGCTTGCATACGTTTCAGTAATCTCTGCCTTTTGAGAAGTGACTATTTTAAATTCCAGTCGCGCTTCTCAAAGACTGTATTCGATGTTCTTCTGAGTGTTTCCCTCTATTTTATATCGTTATACTAAAACAAGGCAGCTGTACAGCTAGAACTGAACTCTAGTTGTCGTTATTTCCGTATTATGCTATGAAACTACGAGACTGTACTTTATAATACGAGTAACGGACTAAAATTTATACGCGAAACTGAAATAATTCTGTATGACCGTTTTACAATACACATAGTATTTCTGTTATCTTTTAACTTTAAGTTAAAACACTGCGATAAAGAAAGTTTATCTGAAAATCGTTACAAATGTTAGTTTCTTTCACTTGCAGTAGTCAAACCTCTTGTTACAACGAGGAAATTAAATACGTTCTGCCTGCAAAAATACATCATTTAGGGGAAATATTAATATAGCTTTTGACAGTTTAAATGCTGATATCGTTGATTATGTTTAAAAATGTTGAAATCTACAAATATGCTTAAATATACAAAATCAGTGTTACGTCCCACGTCATTTCGATTTCACAATCATTACAGAGAGTAAAACTATGCTAAAACTTTGCTTCGTGTTAATCAATAATTCATTGCAACTAGTATATAGTAAATTAATTACGGAACGTTAATGCATAACATGCTGAAATTTGTATTTGAAAAATATCACGTAGTTAAGTTCTCGATTGTTTGTCCCTTTTGATCCAGTATTTCAACTCGTAGTAAAAACAGCGGGATAGCGATTCTTATACTTTCAGTCTTTCCCTCCCTTTTTGAAGATCGCAAGGATGAGGATAAGTAACTACCTTTTAACATTTTTAATGTGATACTTTTAGCTCATGAAAGAGATTGGGCAACTGAACTGTGAACAACATTATTATGCACATTTACAAGACTCCTTCAGCTGCTGCCTGAAATTCAAGTAAGTGTTAATTAAATCTTCTCTCTATTCTTCTATTGAATCATTTCCACTCACATCTTGTAAAATTAAGAAAATTTTTACTGTATTATATTAGACAGATATTAAATCAGCGAGTAGCCTCGTGAAGTGTTTATAAGGTGGAAGAAGTGACCACATCGCGTCATATAATAAATGCAGGAAATACTAACACTGGACAGTAAGCGAAATAAAATAATACATGTTTTGGTTAAGGAGACCCTTTACGATTGAACAGTTAGTCATTCGGGAATCCCAGCTACAAATTTGACACGAAGAGTTAGTTAGATTTAGCTAGGGTGTACTGAACAAAGAAAGACTGGAGTCCTCTAGATGTAAATGAAGGGACTACAGACAAATGCACACTTTGCTAATATTGCGTAATGGTATTACAGCTATAGAATTAACATCTCCTCTTTTAGATCTTCCTCCGTTGCGAAAATCTCTGTGATTCCATACATACTCTGTTGTAAGATTTATTGAAACTGAAATGTTCCCTGGCGACCTCAGTAAGTTTGTTAATATTGGAGAAGAACAGTAAGATATTATGCAAATTATAAAAAAAACTTAAACCTCCACTTTTACTGACTATAAGAGACTTCCTCAGATTATAATTAAAAATGAGAACCGAACGGAAAATCTCCTTTTTCCATAGCGTGTGAAATTGTTAACAAGTTTAAAAGTGTTTATTTAATTGTATTTTATTATTTCTTGTTAGTATGATAGCGTTGGCTGTAAGAGACTTTCTCAGATTCCAACAGAGAAAGAAAACTGTACGCAAAATCTTCTTTAATCCAGACAGTCCGAAATTTGAATCAAAACATTGAAACAAGCGGACTAAGAGATGTAACACACCAAAATAAGTAGCGATCATACGTTCTGATGTAGTGATGGCGGTTATCGCTGAAACAAGCGATTTTCGGCTATATCTTTTTTTTTCACGCCAGGTTAACCTGACTGTTAAAACCGCTCAAATGACCGGATTCTGAAATAACAGATTTTCGTTTTATATTCCTGTTATTTCCTGTAATAAACATAGAAATCGAACAAAGACTGAAAAATTTCGACTCTCTCAGTTTCAATATACATTGAATCACAATAAACAATGAAACAGTCAAATAAAAGTTATTCCACCCACTGCTCACTGCTTTTCTCGAAAAGTGATAAGTGGTAGAATACAACAAAAAGTCGCCAGTGTTCTTCTATTGCCTCTAGTTTTTTGAAACTGTACTCAAACATCATGTTGTATTTGCGGATCATATCAATATTTGGGCATTACCGATTGTCAGTGGTGACAACTGAAGTTGAAGAATTGCGTTTTTCGTGTTAATTTGTCCGTTTTTAAGGGTTACAAGCAGATAGAGGCATATTCCGTAGATACAGCAGATAAGGTATTTTCTATTCTTATTGCATACTATGAATGAATTGTTGTGAAAATTTATTACTGGTACCAGAATTTCTTTCCCTTTTATTATCTCATAGAAATGACAGATAAGTCTCTATTTCTTAAAGCCAATGAAACACAATATTTCACTGCTACATCACTTCGTAAAAATATTTCCAGACTTGGGTTAGTGTCTTTCTGCAATACGACGGACGTCCAGCGACGACAGCGAGAAACTACCAAGACCATGTGGGAGCAAGTTTTGCTCACTGCACGTACAAGCGTTCCTTAAGCTGCGACACATAGCAACATGGACATTATTGTCTCAGCAATGCTATACCAATTCTTATGTCATTGATTGTTGCACATTTCTGTCGGCATGTTTATTAAAATAGCAGTGATCGCTTCTCCCACTTTCTACAATAACGCAATATTTCAAACCAAAGCAAATTCTATGAATAAAAATTACTCCTTTTTTTAAAAAAAAATATTTAAAGATGAAAAAATTTTGCACTACTGTTATGGATAATTGATATTTCGGGTTTCTTACTTGCTTGTTCGTAAAAAATCAGGATCACGCGTTATAACTGAGGCTATACAAATCCCGAAAAATACCGGTTATTCAGAACTAAAACACCGGTTTCGATTTTTCCCTTCCCTGTTTTAATGGAATGGATTTCAGCAACAATCAGCAGTGTCGTTTTGAGCTACACATTTACCGATTCTTAACGGATGAAAGTTGTTCTTACTTGGCCCATGCTAGTAGTGTGTGATATTTAAATTCCATCTGAATGTAGGCGAGGAGTCCCGGTTGGGCACGAATTCACGATTATTACCTACCTTTTAATTTTGTAAATGTCATGCCTACTACATGCGCTTATATATGATGCAAGAATTCTGCTTGGTTGTGACCCTGCTAAAATTAATTTACAAGTATTTAATGGTGTGTGATATAATTTATAATTACACTGGGTTTACTGTTTCTTATTAAATATTTTTTATGTAGTATTATCTCTGAAATTTAGTTTTGGTACTACTAAAGCGACCGTTGTACAGAGTGATTTGTGTAACAGAATTCAGGAAACAAAACACCAACATTACTGACTGTAAAGTAAGCCCATTATACAGATGGTGTCTCCCTTAGTGTGGTTTGCACAAGTTAATTCGTCAGCCTCGAACGAAATCTAAAAAAATGCAGCAATTTAACGAAAGATGATCCAGAAACGTCAAGCTGAAGTTGTGCTCAACCAGAAGCGTGATTTGAACATTATAGTGTTTTACTAGGAGGACATTGTATGGCATTTTCTTCGTCTGACGTTATGAACTGACGTATCTAATCTTGTACGGGAAAAGCTTTGGTTTCGTGTAGACGCCGAACGACAGTGCTATTTGGCGTTTTTGACTTACATAAACCATCGACACAGGTGAGAGAAGTGAAAAAGAACACAAAAATTATGAGAGCGACCAAGAGTAGTATCTAGGATTTTTCTGATACTCACAAACTGCCTTTTCTTTTTTCCCTTAGCCAACGATCTACGAGTGTTTAAAACTTGTGAAACCGTAAAATAGTTATTCGTAGGTAGAAAATTTTTTGTCGCAGACTGACAGCAGATTTTACTAAGTATCAAGCGGTTAATGTGTGAGAAATTATACAAAACAGAATCAGTGTATGTGGACGTTAGCCACCGATATTCCTTATTTAGAAGCAAAACTAGTAACGAAAATATTAAACAAAGTAATAAAAATTGGCACAGTGGCGCTTAAACTGTTAAAAACTTTAAAGCTGAAGCTAAAATCCTAGTTATTATTAGCATGACAGACTTACAGACGCATCGACTGATCTGAGAAACCATCTTTGATGCCAATTACAAGAGCCTTCTGCTGAGAAGATGCGACCTAGAAGACGACAGGCCGCTCCATAACGAGAGCTAAAGACTACAGCCACAAAAATTGACTGTGACTGAATCAGCGTTTTGATATTGTCAAGCATTTATTAAGACCATTAACTCATTCTTCCCTTTCATAAATCTACACACGTTTTAACACATCCTGAGCTACGTTTCTAATTTTATTGTTTCATTTTTCTTTCAGTTTCTGGGAAAGCTATGTCACGACAACGTATAGTAGCAGCAGGCTGTCATGAATTAAACGGTATGTACGATATACTTTCACTGTAGGTTACGAAACCACCTGATTATAAAACTGTTTACACATATTTGTATTACAGTATTTACTTTAATTACTTACGTTTTGACTGCACGGAATAACGTGTTCTGCGTAAAAGACTCATTTGTTTGTTCCAGAGATGTTACATGACACTCACTAATGATCTCTGAATTTTAACTGCAATTTTCATTAAACTGTACTATAGATATGTTTTAAAGACATAATTCTCTTTATTTGCTACCTCTCGCGTTAGTATACGAGACTATCTGAGAATGTGATGAAGCAGAAACAGTTTCATCAATCACAATGTTGTTTCAAGATTTTTCTGCAATGTGGTCTGTAACGAAAGATAAGACATGACTGAATACAACTGGCGTGATATAAAGGATCGTGAAAGGTTTTCTCAAATCATCTTAGTGGTAGTTTTCGGAAGTGGACAGTTACCGAAAACGAATAATGTGCAGCAGATGTAGGCCCGGGTGGTATTATGGAAGCTAATGAACTTTAAGGACAAGAACCTAAAATAAACTGTTAGCAATGTAATAATATTGAGGAAATTTTCCATTAAGCAAAACACAATAGTCGTTTTGTGTTACTAATGCTAGACGGAGCAGTGGCAGCCCAGATAACTTATTCTGTGTAAGCTACAATTTGCATGAAAATGCTATGAGACGATCGGCCACTTTATGCACTTTAATAACTTTCAAATGTCTTGACCGTACCTTTTAATTATTTCCAAAATTACCTTACTCGTTTCGTCGTTCCATCATTTTCAAAGATAAATGTTACGTCATAATGTGATTCATAGAAAACTGTCAAATGGATACATTGTATCTCGTCAACACTCTTGAGCAAAAGACAAATGCAAACTGTGTAAGTTGCAGTATCGTCTACTACTAGATATTAAGATTCTCAAGAAAATAAATAGTGGAAGTAGATTTTTGCCTGGAGTCCTGTAGTGACAAATAAAGAACACTACTGTGTCAAACTGTTATGACGAGCAACAGCATTTTTCATTAGGTGAACTGTGAACTCTAACGGAAATGAAACAGTGACTGTAGAATTAAAAATAGTCATCCACCTTTTTCATACGGAAAATAAAAAAACCATCACCTTCTTGATATTCATAAAAACAGATGGACGAGACAATCAAATATATTGAGTGATAAGTTAATATCTAAGCGATTGCAAATGTCGAAACAGTCCACATGAGTCTCCCTTGTTCTACTACTATTTCCTGAGATATAATTCAGAACTAATACGAGTTGAAGTAATATATCTGGCAGCCATATCGAAGCCCTCATCAGCAGCTCGATTAAGTCAGCGAGATAGTAGTACAAAACAGGAAGTATGTTAAACAAGTTACTGAAATTGGACGACTGTGGAATGTCTTTAGCGCCTATAAGGGCCTAGTTGTGCGGTCTTTGTTCTATGTGGTCTCGTATATATTCCATTGATGGCGTGCTATGAACGTTCAATGCATAAAAATTAAATAAAAAACGACATCAATGTAAAAAAAAGCTGAATAATTTGCTGCTCTCTATTAAAAGATTCCACTGATAGTTAGCCATTAGACCTGCCAAACTGCTTGAACTTTTTTGACTCTGCCAAGACGTGACAAAATGTACGTCTGAATTTATATGATACGTAGTTGTTACCATTAAACAAATTTTCTTGCGATAGATTAGCAACGTTTTCGAACACTTTCAGGAGCGATTCATCTCTTGTGTAACATCTTCTTTGTTATCCAGCAAATATACATATTTTTAAAGTATTATGTATGTATTTAAAATTAATGATTTCAAGTTTACCTTAAGAGCATATGAAAAATCCTAGAATAATTAGGAAGGTATTTTCATGAGGGATATACATACATGGCATGGGTGAAAGTGGGGTTTTAAAATAACAGTACTCACGCCGCATCAATGACTAGGTCATTAGAGACGAAGCAGACGCATAAATTAGACATGGTGGGAATGAAAATGGGCAATGTCCTTTGCGGAGGGTTCGGTCGGACACTCCCTTCAATTTGTTTAAGGTGACCATGGGAAATCTAAACGTGGATGGCTGAATTATGATTTGAATCATATTTCTTCCCACTGCGATTCCATTAACTCTGGCGCTACCTCATTCGATGCACGGGAGAGAATACCACCGCAACTAGGACAGTGTGACTAGGTACAACGAAATTTTCTCACTTCACCTTATTATGTCACAGTAACGGCACTAGTGTTTTTAAGTTGCAATCATGCATGGCTGCCACCATTTTCAAAGTAGTACGTCATGGGTGCAACAGACAATCGAAATCTTTGCAGGAACACTTCCGTTTCCGTTCATTAATTTTACCATCCTTAACCAAATGAGACATACCTATCAAGTTCTTCTAAATTATTAAATACCTCTCTCTGTTCGGTAGTCACGTAATAAGGTGATCAAATTTTGGAGTTTTAAAAATGTTTAGTAAGCAGAGAGAATTCCTTCGTTGAAAATAATTCGCACCCCAGGAAGAAAAATGACACAAGTTGGAAAACGGCAATTTTCAGCTTGCCACTGAAAAATACGGGTGGAGTGCTCTAACGCGGCTGAAAAATATGATGGAATTTACTGTCAACAATACTTACTTCAAATTTAAAGGAAGCTTATACTATTTCAGTATACGTTCTATAGAATTAATTCTTTAAGTTTTCTCAAGTATTGCATTTTTAGTTGTGTCACTGTTCTTTCCGGGGTGTGATATTTTGCCCCTGAAATCATCGCCATTGAAACTTAGATAGTCATTCACATATCATTCTGATCTCGCCGATGAATCAACGAGTTGTTGTATGTTGCAAGAAAACTTAATTTGAAGCTTTCTTGCTACAATTTTCGGCGAAATTGGTTGATAATGAACTGATATATTTCTGAAATACTGAATATAACATTTTTATGTCATTTCTTTAACGAAAAGTGCTGCGATGGAGTGACGTAAATACACCACAGTGAAAATTCCGTTATTCAGCGGAGAGGACTTCCCTCCCTCTCTCTCTCTCTCTCTCTCTCTCTCTCTCTCTCTCTGACAGCGAATCGAATCCTTACTTAACGGGTAGTGCACTGTCAAGTGAAATATTGTAGCATAAGTTTCATCCCGACTCAAATATTTAGAGAGAATCGTAGAGTCTAGTTCGAGTCCATGCCCGATAAACATTTTTAAGTTGTTTGTTTTCGACCTTACTCAGAGAAAGAAAATAGTTCCCGTTTTCCACGACGAATTATTGCTGACCAAATGATGTGGTCGACTTTCCAGTCGGAGAAGCTCATTGGGAAAGCATAACGATTCGGCTAGTGTTATTCCTGATATTTTCCACAGATCATTAATGGAGAACTAATCGATATCTAAAAGACTGAATATGACATTAGCTATTTCACTTCTTTAACGAAAACGGCTGCGATGGAACAGAATAAACAAATGATGAACTTGCAGTGGCTGTACTAATATTCAGATTTATTTCGACATTATGGAATCTGGACGTATATCAAGTCTGTGAAGCTGATATCAAGGATCTCGAAGATGAGCCGACCACACACGTCACAGTATAACACGAACAAGAAGAGCAAAAAAAAAAAAAAAAAAAAAATAAAGGCACTCCCGTCAATATCTACAACTAAGTGAATTTTTGCTCTGCTTGTCTGAAATCGTAGCGTTGTAAAGTCGATATGGGTAGTATGATAGAGACTGAGTGAAACTACGCTACATCACTGGATAAGAGAGAGAGAGAATTTGGAAAACAAGGAAGATTTACTGGCAGTTGGGTTTATCCAATCCGAAAGGTAACATAAGACAGACGTTCACTCATTCCGAAAGTGTATCCAGGATCTTAACTACTGACATAGTCTCTCTGCCCACCTACTGGCTACATGTACGGATTACTGTAAAATTCCGAAAGTGCTTGTTAGTACTGTTCACAAGCAGAACGCTAATTTGTGAGGCAGTGAGGTGATCTAGACGCACATCGCATCCAAGAGCTTCTTTCATTGAGTAAACGTAAAACATTGGCTTTCAAAAAAGTTAAAAATGTTTATCGTTTTTTTGTCAGGTTTCAGTCTATAAATATTTGAGGCAGGGCGTAACTTACGCTAGGTTAGTTCACTTGACAGTGCAATGCCCGCTAAGTACGGATGCGATCCGCTGTCAGAGAGAGGGTTTTTGGCACGGAAGTTCTTTACACTGAAGAGCCTAAGTTTCACTCTGCTGCATTTACGTCAAATCATCGCCGCGTTTTTCATTGAAGAAATGACATAAAAATAATGTCTTCAGTCTTTCAGAAATCGATTAACTGAGGAGAGTTGATGTGGTGCAATGGTATATTGAATTCCGTCACCCTTTTGGTCTAATTGCTGTTTGGGTTTACTTCTCAGTGTCTGAAACCCAACATGAAAACAGTTAAAACACGAGCACACGCAGATCTAAAGGCACATCAGTATTTAGTTAATATGGCGTTCCTGCGATGATTAGCAGAAAATACTTTGGGCATGCGGATTTTTGTCTTTGGAAGTATGAGTGTTTGTTAGTGCATAATGTCGTCTGTACAACATGTGAATTCATCGGCGGATAACACCAAAGTAGGGAACTGGCACTGTAATACGCACTGCTGTAAATATCATTGTGCAAACTGTGCTATCGTGGATAGTTTCCGACTACTATTTCCTGGACTTCCTGCAGATGGTATTCCTCCCTTCCACGCCATATCAAGATACACGAAACCACATAAACTGCGTGATTCTATCTTCAGGATGAGCGAGTGCTTTTTACATGGCGATCGATGTAAGATATGACTGACGAAGCAAGGAGAACATCAAAAGAAGACCAGTACAGTCAAAGAGGGCACTCCTGACCAAACGAAGTCTATTACGAGGGCGTGCTGAAAAATAACGCATCCGATTTTTTATGGGAAGACTCTTAAAACTTATTATTAACGTTCTGCATCTTTATTCTTCATGTCTGTATATTTATTTCTCAACACGATCGCCCTGGCGATGAACACAGTTTCCCCAACGAGAGACCAGTATGTTGATACCGTGTCTGTAGCCTGTTAGGCTACGGAACCACAACCTCACCTGCGCTTGTACTACTTCATCGAAGACGTTCTTTAAGTTTTGCAAACAGATGTAAATCGGATGGGGCGAAGTCGGGAGTGTGTGGAGGATGATCGATGATAGAGAACCCAAAGCGTCAGATCATTGAGGACGTCGCGGCGCTCGTGTGTGGTCTGGAATTCTCATGCTGAAGGAGAAGGTGCTCCATATGTTGATGAACTCCTAGAATTCGAAATTGAATTACAGCA